>NC_136273.1:82542611-82705111 GCF_964187855.1 Myxine glutinosa
CGAATTATGCGACAAACTGGAACAATGCCCGGGCTCCTCCCTAGAGGAGAAGAAGGATATTAAGGAGGAAATATTGCAAATGTTTGTCCAAGAGAAACGGGCTCAATTTAATCAGAATAAAAAGGGGGATCAGAGTCAGAACTACATACACGAACAGTGCCAGAAGTGGGGACCTGTTCGAGGTCCAGAGGAACATAGGAGGAGTTGTTATCCTCTTTTCTATAAGGGCCAATTCCCCAACGGAGAGTGGATCCACAACGAAAATGAGAACTGCGACGGTTGTACTGAGGAAGATTTTGGACTAATTAATATGAACGAGGTGAAACAACAATGGACAATACCACCCCCTCTTCCCCCTCCTCCTCAAAACCCTCAAACTTGGACTGTGCAAGGGCCCCCTCCCCAAAATTGGTATCCACCAAGACCCCTTCTCCAAAACCCCGGACCACCCCCCAATAGTGGGATGCAGAACGGACCAAGGGGGAACTGGGCCCCGCCTCGGGGTCCGCCGCAGTGGCAACCAGTGAACCAGTCACATTGGGGGCCGCCAGAACGCCGGCAGGGCGGAAGGGGCGCTGTAGAGGGACGACCTATGCCCTCCGCACCACCGGTTCCGCAGGAACCGTGCCATTATTGCAAGCAGATGGGACACTGGATACGTGATTGCCCAAAGGCTCGTAAGGGGTTTCAGCCCCAATACAATAGAGGGGCCTATTGACGGGACGCTGGCGAGTCGCCCAAGGAGTGTCCTCTCTTGACCATGACACCGGCAGAGGAACCTACCATGATGTTGGACGTGGAGGGAAGACAATTAGAATTTCTCGTAGATACGGGCGCGACTCGCAGCACAATTAACAAGGGGCAATTGCCCTCTTTGCGCCCTACGGCCAGGAACGTTCAAATACTGGGTGTTTCGGGTTTACCCCAAGCGCTTCCTATTTCGGAGGAAGTGCGAGTAACATGCGGCCCGCTGGAGGCTAAACATGCTTTTTTGATGACCACTACCGCCCCGACGAATTTGCTGGGACGGGATTTATTGTGCCGTTTGGGCTGTCAGATCTCATGTACCGAGGAGGGAGTTTTCGTAGACGTCGCGGAATCTAAACGCGACTTGGTAATGACGGCATTGTCTCGGCCCGGCCCCACCGTGTATTGGTGGCGCATGGATGAAGGGGCTCTGGCTACCTGGACGCATATCATAGATAATGTGTGTTTGGACAACGCAGTTCTGCGAGATTGGCTACAACTGCACGAAATTTCGATAAAAACCTTAAAGGATAGTCCACCCCATTGCACTGCGTACTATGATGCAACGGGCGACGACGAGAATTATCGAGAAAAGGTTAAGGAAAAGCTGGGCGAGCGCACGCCTCTACACTTGGCACGGATGTGGATCGGCCGCGAGGGAATAGGAATCGAGGCAGTCCTAACCTCGAGTCAGCGTGCATTGACCCGATACCCCGAAGGAGCGGCCGCCCATGTTACCCTCACTACTGCCAAGGGGTGGCCGCCGGAAAGTGTAGGTTGGATGGTAGGGAGGTTACGTGAAGTTCCCCTACAAGGTTATCGGAGTAAGAAGGGCCGTTGGACTTTGAAACGGCTCCAAAATGGCGAAGGGTTCTCAATTGACTTCAAGACACAACGGAGGGATGGAACGTTCGAAGCAACAGAGTTGCCTCCTAAGGGCACCTATGCCATGAGGGCAGTGCTGACGGACCCGGGTGAGTCAGATTACCTCCTAGCGGAGGTGCCAGACAATTTATGGCCCAAAAGCGACGGTGAGGTTGGACGGATGCGAGACGCCGAACCTCTAGTGATAGCAGTGCAGCCGGGGATGCGCTTGCCAAATGTAAAACAGTATAAGCTACGACCTGAGGCCGACGTAGGCATAGCACCAGTGATTCAATCCCTAGTGGAACAGAAGATTATCGTGGAAACTAACAGCCCATGTAATACACCAATTTTGCCAGTTAAAAAGCCGTCAAAGGACAAATGGAGGTTTGTACAGGATTTAAGGGAGGTGAACAAGGTGATACAGGGCATACACCCACTAGTTCCAAACGGAGAAACCCTCATGATGTCAATTCCACCGGACGCAACATACTTCACGGTCATCGACCTTTGTTCTGCGTTTTTCTCTGTGCCCATCGCGCCTGAGTCACAATACTTATTCGCTTTCACCCATAGGGGGCGCCAGTATACTTGGACAGTACTACCTCAGGGGTTTTCAGATAGCCCCACTCTGTTTTCCCGGGCGCTGCACCGCGACCTGGCGGATGTGGAATTGAAGGGAGGGTCAGTGTTGCTGCAATACGTTGACGATTTGTTGATTTGCTCCCCTTCAAAGGAGGCGTGCGAAATGGATTCTTTGGCCCTATTAAAGGCCTTGGCGGCCAAAGGCCACAAAGTAGGCAGACCAAAACTTCAGTTTGTGCGGCAGGTTGTAACTTACTTGGGACACGCCATTTCGCATGGAAAACGAGAATTGGATGCTGGACGGGTGACCGCTATCATGGAGCTGCCTCGCCCTCGCTGGCAACGACAAATGCTGCGCTTCCTAGGTATGACGGGATATTGCCGCACTTGGATACTTGATTTTGCGCTGCTGGCTAAACCACTGTACGAGGCGACCAAATCAAATGCCCCGGACCTATTGATATGGACGGATGAATTGAGGCGATGTTTTGACGGGCTGAAACAGGCGCTGGTTACGGCACCGTCATTAGGACTCCCGGATTATGCGAAACCATTTACCCTTTACACTCACGCCGTGGGAGGTTTCGCCCAGTCAGTTTTGACACAGACCCATGGGGATAAGGAGCGGCCGGTGGCCTACTTTAGTAAAAAGTTAGACCCGGTCGAACAAGGGTTTCCAGTGTGCTTGCAAGCCGTGGCAGCGGCCAGGTACGCAGTAGAAAGAACAGCGGACATTGTTATGGGACACCCAGTAACGCTACGGGTACCACATTGCGTCACTTCGCTGTTGTCACAGCGAAGCACACAGCATTTGTCTAACACTAGATTAATGCAATACGAATCCGCACTGATCACTGCAGCCAACATCACGATCGAACGTTGCACGACGCTCAACCCAGCCTCACTGATGCCCACTCCTGAGGAGGGCGAACCTCATGTGTGCTCCGACGTTGTGCAGCTAGTCTCCACGGTGCGATCGGATTTAAAGGACAATCCCTTAGAATACCCCGACTGTATATATTATGTCGATGGATCAGCTAGGCGCGCATGGGACGGGTCTCTGTTGTCCGGGTACGCCGTGTGCTCGGATAGCGAAACGGTAGAGAGCGGGCGTCTTCCACCTACATTTTCCGCACAGCAGGCGGAGCTGTGCGCCTTGACCAGAGCGTGCAGCTTGGCGGAAGGCCTTGCCGTCAACATTTACACAGATTCGGCCTACGCTCACGGCGTAGTCCACGATAAAGGAGCCATCTGGAAGATGAGAGGTTTTCTCACATCTGCCGGTTCAGTGATAAAGAACGGCGCGCTGGTAGAAGGGCTCCTCCGAAGCATTTTACTTCCCCGCGCTATCGCGGTAATTAAGTGTCGTGGCCACCAAAGGGCGGACACTGACGTTGCCCGGGGCAACGCAAGGGCGGACGAGGCGGCAGGAAAGGCCGCCAACCAACAGATAGAACGCAACATGCCGATGGTGACACGAGCACAGAAGACAGCCGCACAGATTGCCGACATACCGACTGCGGGACCACCCGCCACACCAACTAAGGACGATATCATAAATTTGCAAAATGCTGCACCGACGGCCGAACACGAGGTCTGGCTCAAACGAGGAGCGATACGCCCTGGGCCAGGGGAAATGTGGACCCTTGATGAAAAACCTATAGCACCCCAGGCTTTACTGCCTTGGCTGGCACGCATGGCTCATCAGAATGGTCATGTGTGCCAGAGGGGGGTGATGGGACAGATAGACTACACTTGGGCAGCGCCAGGACTGTCACGGATTGTATCCGAAGTGTGCCGATCGTGTGTGGTCTGCCAGCAACACAATAGAGGGGCGCCACCGAGACATGCACATGATGGGGGACGACCCCCGCCTAGTGGGCCGTTCGCAACTATCGAGTTCGATTTTACAGAATTGGAACCAAGCATGTCGTTTCGCTATGTGTTGGTAATCGTAGATACGTTCACCAAATGGGTCGAAGCATACCCATGCGTCAAATCCGATGCTCCGACAGTAGTGAAGCGCCTTGTGCGGGATTTTATGTGCAGATTTGGCATTCCCCAGATAATTTCGTCAGATCAAGGAGGCCATTTCACGGCGCAGGTGGTTAAGGGCATCCTGAAGGCGTTGGGCGTTAAACAATCCTTCCATTGCGTCTACCACCCACAGTCCTCAGGACTTGTGGAACGAACGAACAAGACTTTAAAGAATAAACTAGCGAAACTTTGCGCAGACACAGGCTTGAGGTGGCCAGAGGCTCTTCCGCTTGCATTGATGAGCATTCGTTCCACCCCGGGTCGCACTACGGGCCTTTCCCCCCACGAAATATTAATGGGACGACCTATGAGCTTGCCCGTTTCAGCACCAACAGACATGTCCACCCTTGCTTTGCCAGTAATGGATGACATGCTTTTGAGATTTTGCATAGGCTTGTCGAATGTGGCACGCAGCATCCATGCTCGAGTACGAGAGGCGCTGCCTGAACCAATAGGCCACGCCATCCACAACTTTCAGGCCGGCGACTGGGTGCTCGTGAAGCACTTCACCCGCAAGGCTGCTTTGGAGCCACGGTGGAAGGGACCATTCCAGGTGCTACTGGTCACACCGACGGCAGTCTTCTGCGAGGGTAAACCTTCGTGGATCCACGCCACCCATTGTAAGTTGTCCTTCCCCGCACCACAAGCCACACAAGACACCGCACCTCACATTGCTGCAGACGCCACACCTCACACCGCTGAAGACAATGCACCGTCTAGGGCACCACAGTCTCCTAAGGGCGGCGATGACGGTCATGATGATGGGAATTCTGGGCAGCTGCCTAACAAACCCCGCCAAGGATAGGCTTCTGCAGTTTAACCCACTGAGAGAGGATCTCCCCAAATACCCAGGACACGACAACTACACGTTATTTAAACTTTACTCCGTCAAATACATAACGGCTCCCCGGGGACAGGGGATAGTAGTACATTGCTGTGAGTTGGAGACACATTTCAAGTGGTTATCTGTAAGATGGATGGAAGCCATGGTGGTACACAATGGGACACCACAGGCACGCATGACAACCCCACGCATAGTCTTAACTAAAGTTAGACAGGTGGAAAATGGAAGGTTTACTGGGACCGTGAATAGTCACGCCGCCGCAGGATATCAATGGGGCACGGGCATCGACAATACTACTCTCCTACTGTCGCATGCCCTCGTCGGCCCACACACCACGATAATACTTGAATGTGGAATATGGCCCCCGCGCACGCTGATTAGAAGGAACAAAAAGAGGGGAGAGACCCAACACCAATTCCGGCCTAGTTGTGCCGCCTACGTCATTAAACCCCCTCCTGCCCAGGAAGTAAGAAGGAAGCCAGAGGAGAACACATACTGGAAGATCGCACGGCATATGGCCACAGTACAGAATAGGACACAGTGTTGGATGTGTATGCACCTTCCCCGCACCAGCACAGCAGGCATACCAATGGTAGTGTTACCCCTATCACTCAATGATTTGTGCTCGAAGCCACTAGATACCAAATGCATTAGTACAACTCTGACAAGCCAAGGTTCTGATGAAACCGCGTGTAAACGAGTTTTCCAGTACTCCCCTCCCATCCTGTCCCGACACTTTGAGGAACGTCCGGCGCCGGTTTGGGTCAAGCCGGCATGGGGGGCCCTCTGCTTAGAAGGAAAGGGCCAAGTAATGGTAGGCAAATCCGTGTGTAGAGATACCCTTCCCGCGGACCCGAGAAAAGGGAAACACACGCTCCTAGTGAACGTTACAAGCTCGCCCTTGCATAACCTCACACACCTCCAGTTGGCATGGAAAGGGGAAAACGGGACAAACACTATCCCAGGTCTTCTCACTTGCATGACCACCCATTTAGTGGCCCCGCACGGGACCATGTTTGTATGCGGGAATAAAGCTTACCCGTATTTACCTGATAATTGGGGAGGAATTTGCTATTTAGGATCAGTTTTCCCAGAGATGGAAATGCGACAGCACTTGCATAATACCACCGCACTCATAAGGACACAACGAAGCACCTATTGGCACGACGACGACACCACTACTTTACACGGCGCTGATTGGGAGAAAGCCGTTAGCTTCTTCTTCCCATGGGCTGGGACGGTCATGAACAGTTACCGCATTGACAAAATTGCGTTAATCTTAGAAACTGTGGCCAACGCCACCGCTACAGCACACGACGAAATGTTGGACACAGTTGTCCATCTGCGTACAATGGTTATGCAAAATAGGGTTGCATTAGATATGCTATTGGCAGAACGAGGAGGGGTATGTGGGATAATTGAGGGTAAATGTTGCACTTTTATTCCTGACCCCTCACAGGGTGTCAGTGCTGCTATTATAACGTTAAGGGAAAGCGCTCACTCATTGACAAGGGATCGATTGGATCGGGAAGCCTCCCACCAGTGGCTTACCGACTGGTTCAAGGGGTGGACAGGCACAATTGTAAAGTGGGTACTAACCGCCTTGGCAATAGTCCTTGGAATCGTGGTTTGTTGTGTAATAATCAAGGCTTTAGTCCTTGCGTGTGTGAGGAAGTTTTCCACAGGATGGACACTGAAGACGACAACAGAAAGGGCCATGGTGATGCTTGAAAAGCTGACCGTGGGTCCGGATGACACACCAGCTGTCAACTCAACTGCCAGTCGCGGATCCTGGAACGACGACCTGAACGAGTCCCTGGGCCGCGACAATGAGATCTCCGCTTCCGAAGATTGTTCTTCCATTGCTGATATTACCGATAATGATGTCGAGTACACTTATGCGGACCTCGAAGCATTTCAGGCTACCAGGAGGCCGTTTAAACTGGGCCCCGACACGTCGGAAGAAGAAATCGACGATTTCCTGAAGGATTCCTCTCGTTTCTTCACGATATGCCATGCCGTGGCTATGACTATGGGCCGTCCACTCCGCAGGCCTACGCCACCTGAAAATAATGTTACTGATGATGTTACCAATGATGATGTGGGCCACTTGCGAGGGTCCCCGGCTGATGTTTATGTTTCAATGCAGGCTCTGCCTCTCCATGTTTCACGTGCTCACCTTTATGTCTCACAAGCCCACAGTGAGTCAAACGCCACTGACCCAGTTCGGGATTTGGACCCAGCTGTGAACCCAAGCCCGGATGGAGAGGAACTCGATCGTGAAAATACTCTGAGTTCCGAGTCTGATTGTTTTGGAGATTCGCCCTTGAATAACAGCGAAGCAAGCAGCATCGCCTCGGACGATCTCGACTTTGACCCAAAGGAAGTTTCTCTCCCACCTTTGGATCGTTATGCTTTATTTCATGGCCATAGGTTTGAGCCACCTGATACTGACGATGTTGTGTCTTCCCCAGATCACCAGCACGTAAGAGACCTCATGAATATGAATATCGATTGAGCGCTGAAGATCGACAAGGATTTCACTTGGGGAAGCCTGGGCGAGCTCCAGTTGGGGAGGAGTCCGGCTGCACCTCTGTGGACCAAGGGTGGGTCGGAGATCTTCCTGGGTGTGGACCCCGGTGGAACCAGAGGTCTTCGTTGTGGATTTGGCGCGCTATTCGATCTTCATGTCTCTACGGTCTCACCTCATACACCCATCTACACCCGACTTACATCATACATCCACTTACACCCACTTGCACCCACACACCCGCGGATCAGCCTGCTGGGTTCGTTGTGCGGTACTGGGTACGGGACATGCTCACTGGGCTGCATTCGTGTGGTACGTTACGTTTAGTTACACTCTCTCTCTCTCCCACCACTTTTGGTGGATTTTGTGTGCCATTTGATCACTCTGCTTTTACGGCCTTACATTGCATACTCACATACAGACGCGAATCATCCTACTGAGTTTGTGTGGTGCTTTGGTACGGGACATTCTTACGGGGCTGCCTTCGCGTGATATGTTGAATGATTTTTCTGTTTTTGTTTGAAATAAAGGCCTTTGATTGGCTCGTAGATAACTTTGTATCTTAGATCCAAAAGGGCGGTATGTAGGGAGCTGTAATGCCCCTCCCCCTTTGTATATCCTTGCTGCTTTACCAATTACCAAGTATAACCAATTATATGTTTTGTTTTGACTTGCTACTGTACTCTTTCATGATACTGAGTTCTTTCTACTGCATTGAGGATGTGTAATATCCTAATAAGGAGTTCTCTGCCTTTGTGCTCTGGCCTGCGTGGGCGCAATCTCTAGTTCCCCTTTCCAGGCCTTGAAGGCAACTCTTATCTCTCTTTGCCTTTTTCCTGTTTTGCCATTATCTTGCAAGTTGACAGTTTTACGAGTGTCCACTCCCCTTTGTACTTTCCCAAGCCAGCTGCTATACAGAAAGTTGTAAACATGTTGTCACATAATGCTGACCATCTCCTTATCAGAAGCTAACCCATGACTGGCCTTGGATGAACTTCCTTTAATTAACTGAACAACAGGATGGGACTATGGTGGGGGACCCAATGAGCCCATTCTGTCTCTATGTCTTGTGAGCTAACTCCACCCCTGACTTTCCTTTATATAAAGCAATGTTAATTGAATTATTTCAGAGCATCTTGTTGTACTGTTGGTCATTCCTTGTGAGTTTCAATGCAACTTTGCTGTCCTCAAGCTTGAGTACTCGAGTTCCAATAAATATATCCGTTGCTCCTTTCTTCTGAGTTCTTCTGAGTCCCAAGTCCTAAGTCCCAATCCGACATATATATATATATGTATATATATATGTATATATATATATATATGTATATATATATGTATATATATATATATGTATATATATATATATGTATATATATATATATGTATATATATATATATGTATATGTATATATATGTATATATATATATATGTATATATATATATATGTATATATATGTATATATGTATATATGTATATATATATGTATATATATATATATGTATATATGTATATATATGTATATATATATATATGTATATATATGTATATATGTATATATATGTATATATATATATATGTATATATGTATATATATGTATATATGTATATATATGTATATATGTATATATATGTATATATGTATATATGTATATATATATATATGTATATATAATTATATATATTGTTGTGGATATGAGAATTGTGTTCTTTTATTGTGTAGTAAATGGTAAAATATCACCCTCCTTCCTCCAGTTGTGTATAAAGGTCAAAAGGGCGTCCCTTAGTTAGGTCATATACAATCGCGTTAGCCAATCATAGATTTCCTGCTTGTTGGTAGTTATTTCCTTATTCTGTGTATTAGGTTAAGGCTTTGTCTTCCATTAATTAATACTCCATTGCACCGAATTCAAAGAGGTAGTATCCCTTTTCAATTTCCCCAGAACCTTCATGGGAATCCCCTTTCCTCAATTGCCAACTGCATTGAGCGATTCGCTGAATTCTGCTGCAGCTGTGGGTTGTTGTTTTCGCTGCAAGACTCCATTAGCCACGAGGTCATCTCGGAGCCGAAGGTGGGAGGAGTCGGCCCAGCGCCGGGAACAAGGTGTGGCCTTGCCAACGCCGCCTCTAAGGGCGGGATCGGTGAGCCCTCGCGACCAATCAGGGCCGAGGCGACCTCACCGATGGGCGTGTCCTGGAGGCCTTCGGCTTGATCGCCCGAGGGAGATATAAGCGCGCGCGGAAGCCTTTGGGTGGTTGTTGCGTGAGAGATACGAAAAGCCTTTGACAAGAAAGAGTTGCGTCAGAGATACGAAAAGCCTTTGACAAGAAAGAGTTGCGTGAGAGATACGAAAAGCCTTTGACAAGTAAGGGTTGCGTCAGAGATACGAAAAGCCTTTGACAAAGAGCCGCTCCAACCAGCCCCGTTTCAACCAGCCGCGTGAAACCCTGACGGGGCAGCGAGTGACCCTGCCGGTGTGCGGTGTAAAGCCGAATACAAGGAGCTGCCGGCTCCTCGCTTCCCGCCCGGAGTGGACCTGCTCGCTGTGCCCTGTGATTCCACCTCCTCATCCCTCCAAACGATTCCTGTTCTTCCATCCTTTTGTGTACGTGTTTGTTTTGTGTGTTCTGTCCTGGGTAATAAGTTAAGCCTGTTTAGTTAAGCTAGAAATTGCACTGTGTCGTTCTGGTCCGTCCCCCTTTCTACATTATTTTATTATCCTTCCTATTATCCTTTATTATTTATATATATATTTTTATTTTATATTTTATTTTTATATTTTATATTTATTTTATATTTTATATATAATAAAATTTATATTTTATATTATTATCCTTCCTTTATTATCCTATTATCCTTGGTTTCTTTCATTGTGTAAATAGTAATAATAAATAATAGTCGTATTTCCAACCTTTTGCCTTCGTCTTCTTCTTCTGCACATCCGTCGTCTTTGTCTTTTCCCAATTGAATACCTGTGGCACGATTTGGCCAACGTTAAGGAATCGGGTCTAGTCATTGTTAACGGTTCGGGCCGTGGCTGCCATCCGCTCGGCAAATTAACATCTCATCCGCGGTCGCGAACGAAGCTGCTCACCGGCCTTTCCGGAGGTCGTGGTGCAGCTTCAGGGACCACGTCGGTCAGTAACAAACGAGGGGACTAATCCCCCCTCAAAGGGGAACCATAGGCTGACGTTGGGTTCCGTAACTATATATATATATATATATATATATATATATATATATATATATATATATATATATATATATATATGCACACACACACAGACTTGGCGTTTAATATGGATTTTTTTTTCTTTCTTGACTTGGGTTTACTTTCTGATCTCAGTATATCAATCTGGTGAGTTGCTTTTACCCTTCGGTGATGTCTTTGTTGAAAGAACCATGTCACTGATTGTCTTTCGCAGCAAGAAGTCAATAACAGGATTATATCACAGGTGGCGTGACAAAATGTAAGGACAGGTACATTTGACGATTGGCTTCACAATCGGGTATATAAGGGTTGTTGCATTCTGTATTAGTGGAAAACAACTGCTGCACGTCTACAAAAGATATTGCCGCTTCCTCTGGAGATGGTCTGTCAACTTGACTGCTGTTTGTCATGGAGTGGTGGCTTTACGAAATTACGGCATGAAACAGCGTGCTATTGCTCGGCAGTATGGCATCACTCAAGGTCAGGTGTCAAAGATCCTGAAAGAAATGCTCAGAGGGGTGTCCCTACTCCAATACCGAGGCCAGGACGTCCACGCAGAACCACAAGGAGAGATGATCGCCAGCTGCACCGGTTAGTCTGCAATGGCCGTACCAAGTCAGCTAATCGGCTTTGGGCTGAGTGGCAGCAACTGACAAATGTGCCTGTATCTAGACGGCTAGTCAACCAACTACTGGTTGAAGCAGGCAATCGTGCCAGGCGTCCCCTGAGAAAGCCACGCCTGACCAGACAACACAGCCAGCGCCGATTGCAGTGGGCCAGAGAGCACCGTCAATGGCAGCCAGGACACTGGAATCACGTGATCTTCAGTGACGAGTCTAAATTTCTGGTCTATCGTCAAGATGGCCACGTTCGAGTGCGCAGACAAGTGCATGAAGACCACAACGAAGATTGTATAGTGCCAAGAGTCCAACCTGGAGGTGGTGGGGTGACCGTTTGGGCTGCTTTTCATGCATGGGGAAAAACTGACCTGGTTGTTCTGAATGGAAACCTGAACCAGTTCAACCAATTCTGGAAGAAACATTGCTTCCATTTGCTCGTGCAGCCTTTCCGGGAAACTTTGTCTTCCAAGATGACAATGCACAGCCTCATCGTGCTCGCATGATCCAACACTTTCTTGCTGACCGTGGTGTAGAGCATATGGAGTGGCCTGCCATGGCCCCGGATATGAATCCGATAGAGAACTTGTGGGCAGAATTAACGCGTCAAATCGACCACTTGGACCAGCAGCCGTCCTCTGTGCGTGAATTGCGGCAGGCTATTGTCACTGCATGGCAAGCGATTCCTGTCCAAACCTTGGCAAATCTCGTGAACAGCATGCCTCAACGTGTACGTGCTCTCCTGAATGCTCGTGGGGGTTACCCGAAGTACTGAACTGTAATTTTACTGTCCGTAATCCCAGTCGTAATTTAACTTTTGTTTTTGTTAAAAAAATTTTTGGCTAATGTGCAAAATAAAGAGATACTTCTGGAAAACGTACAGAAGTTTAACACAGTACTGTCCATGAATTGAGTTCGATATCAGTTTACATCACTTTCAAGGATCAATTTATTTGTTTCGAAATGTCAAATGTGGTTTTTGTTTCTTTTAAAGGTCACATTAACAAAATCTAGAATAATTTCAACATAATTCCAATGAACTTTTGGTTCTAAGACATTTTGAAAAGTAAGTTCACCCCCACAAAAAAAAAATTCCATATTAAATGCCAAGTCTGTATATATGTTGTTACGTGCTCCTCCCCAACCCCCGGTCACGGTGTACCTCCGAGCCCCGAGAGGAGTCACGGCAGAAAAATGTGTTATTCTGTATGTCAAAGATCAATGGTGAAGCCACACCAATTGTTACCAACAAACAAATATTGTATCAAGATCACACAAGAATAACAATACAGCAACAATAGTAATCAATTGTACAACCAATATATATTTCCTATGATGGTACCATCAGGATCGTACAATATAACTCACTGTGCTCCAAGTGAGTGAAAAGAAGAACATTCCCCAATGTCTCTATTCCGGCATCAAGCCCAAGTCGATCCGCTCCAGCGATCGTCAGAACGATGTCCAATCGAGACCGGAATCCCGTTCGGATGACAGTCACAGTCACGTGGCCAAAGCTGCGCAAAGGTGCCCTCAAGGCGACGGGGAAATCCAAAGGCGCCCTCCAGGCGACTGGGAAATCACACCCTCGGGTATGACGTTTCACGGCTCCAAACCGGCGAACCGCAGATTTACCTTCAAAATCCACGTGACACACACACACACACCAGGTAAACGTCTGGATGCGGTGAAAATGGTTGAAGCGAAGCGAAAAACCTTGCGCGATGCGCAAAGCGCGCGAGTCAACATGGCCGACGGCCCGTTCTTGAGGCGTAACGGCACGACGATGATTCTCCTCGGAATCGACCGCCAAAACCTGATACGCAGGTTGATCTGTCACAGCGATAACAACTCTGTCGCAAGAATCCCTTTCCCGGGAAACCCGAAGTTCGCTAGTGACCTCCGTTCGTCAACGTTTGCTCCAGACCTCGAAGCAGCTAGGCTTCTTCCCCGACTCACTCGCTCTGCCTTCCTCTCCTCCTCTTCCTCTTCGTCGTCGTCTGGTTCCGGTTTCATTTAAAACATTGACTTTTTACCTTTTGAAAATAGTAACCTCTCTCTCCCTTAAACGACAACAATAATAGTACATGGAATCAAAAATGTTTACAGTGGATGAAAACCACAACAACGGAAGTGACGAATCCGTAACAATATATTGTTGCGGATCCGCCGCCGGCCTTCTCCCCTTACCAAGGGGGGGGATTAGTCCCCTTGTCTTTGACTGACCAGTGCGACCCGGGACCGATGATGTCCCTTCTAGACAGCGCGAAATAGGGTATTAGGACCAAATTCGCTATTACCTAAATACTCGTGCTGCCCTGAAGCGAGGAGATAAGCCTCGCACGAACCACGTGTTTTGATACGCCGAGCGGTTGCGTACACGCGATCCGCGCCGTTATCACTTACTCGACCCCAATTCAAGCGGTTCTTATTCGTACCACGCTTAGTCAATGGAGAATTCACAAAGGTGATCAAATTGGTAAGCAAAGGAATAACAGGTTTAATTATTATTACTGACAATGTACAATGGTTCAAGAGCAGAGACACAGAGTAATCCTTAAAACAGTCTTATACTTAATACCCAAGGACACGGGCCCGTCTCACACACACACTCACATGGGGATTGCAGATGGCAGGACGATGTTCACCAGCTCGCCCAGGGATGGCTCTCGTGCAGTTCTCTCTCCGGTCCCCGGCACGTCCCTTGAGATGGAAGTAGGTGAAGGCAGGAGCTCTCCGCATGTCGTTTTGTACGGAGCGAGTTATCACGGGGCGAATGGTAGGGAGCGGACTTCGACGCGGCTGGCGGTTATTCACTTGCGGCTATCGCCGCGCATACTCGTGTGGGTGAAAAGCGCAATAAGCGTTACCGGCGCGTCTGGCTGCGCCCACGTACTTGGCAGTTCAACGCCTCTTCTTCTCTCTCTCTGTGCAAGTCCTTAAACAACGCGCGTATCCTCCGCAAGTTCTCCAAACCGCGCTTATCTTGCGAGTCCGAATCCATTCTCTCTTCTCTGTGAGTCCTGGCGTGCAAGTCCTTTCACAACGAGCAAACCCCATCAAGTCCTTTTATCTCTCTCTCTCCTCTGCGAGTCCTTTTGAGGGCTTTGCGCAGCGCGTTATATAGGCACGCCCCGCGGACCTTCTCAAACTCACCAGACGCGCCTCACCATGCCCTCTCATGCCATGCCGCTAGAGCCCTGATTGGCTGGTGGCTCTTACCGTCTCCCGCTGCCGCTCCCCAACCACAACGCCGGCCCCACCCTTTTTAGGCCTACCTCGTGTTACTCGACTAGTGGGCAGCCAAATGGGGCGCGGGATCAATTATGCCCATCGAGGTAGAATTGGAGTTGGGACGTAAAATGAATGGAGGACCTATTCTCATGTCTTTACACAACGCAGGCACTAAAAGGGGAAATGGCATTCTTACACATACTAAGACATAACTATACTACAAATGGGCCTACATGTTGCTTGTGTGACTAACTATGGGGGGAAACCCTTTAACCTTTAATGACTTCAATGTGCCAATCTCAAAACCGCAGCACTGCCCCCCTCCCTTGCCAGACTCGTCCCCGAGTCGAACCCACACAAGTGAGAACGACCGGTTTTGAGAAAGGTTTGGGACTAGTTTTTAAATTACGTGTGACACTTAGTTGTGGTTCCCCTCTAACATTTAATCTAACTCCCTGTATGTGACAGTTTTACAACACTAGATATGTCCCACCTACTGCGTTGTGTAACTAACTCTAACCAACTCACACCCACAGCTAACCGAATTGCGGAATTGTTTTGAAACTAAACATAAAGCCGGTGGGTAGCATCTTATTTACAACACTAAACCTAATTATTTACATTTCTATAACCCAGGACCTGTTCTTTTTGGAAAGAAGTTTGGAGGGGAGAAAAAAAACAATGCACCAATACACCAATACACATTTCACAAAAAGAGTTCACATTTCAAATGTCATATTTGCTGCTTGGCTGCATCTTCTTGCTTCCTGCTTCATCTTCGGTGTGCAATAATAAAAAACTTAAAGGTCTTCTTTCCTGGCACACCAGAATACAATGTACAAACTGCGTCCGTTTTTATTGCCAGCAGGGCCAATCATGTGGTCCGACTGTGTGACATCGACGCCACTTAAAACCAGTGGTCCGCAGGTCCAAGGTAAGTTTGCAGCAAATGACTGCTCAGCAAAAAGGCAAGGCCACAGAACGTGTGGTCCATAAGGTGTATTGTGATGCAGCAGGGGTGCCGCACAGGTGTAGCCAGTTGCAGCTGCACAGTTCAGTGTTCCTGCACACCCCCCCTCCAAAATGGGTCCATGGGTGGGAAGGAGACAAAGCACAGTTAGCAAAGGAAAGGACGCAAAGGTACACACAATACGAGGCAATGCAACATGAGGGGCGCGGGAGAGCGAGCAGAGCAAGCTCGTCCCTAACCGTTCGTACCCCCCCCCCCCCCATGTCAGCTACACTACAGTACCTTTACCCCTCCCTGTATTTACAATTTGCAAATTTGTCTCCACGTCTTGTCTCCCATATCCCCCTCTAAACCAAATTCGTCTTCCAATCCCTCCCAAGAAGGAAGGAATGGAATAAACACATTGTCAAATCACGTCGAGATGCGTCTCACTTACTCAACAGTTTACAAAACCCGGTGTGGAGTTCCCTCCCCTTGGTGAGTGGATGTGGATGGTGCGAAGAGATTCCTCATCCTAACTATACTCTAATAACATTAACTCGGTTACACTACCCGGGGTCTTGCCCTGCCAATTCAATTGGCCATCGTTACACTATGTGGTTCTAAAAACCAATTCCCATTGACCCACCCTGTGGTGCCCTCCAAATTTGGGTCTCACTCCCCAATTTTTCTTACTGTGCCTTTGCACAATTTCGGGGCTGGGTCATGTGGCTCCACTAGCAGGTCCAACTACCTGCGCACCTCCTCCACTGAAGTCGCCACCCAAGCTTACCTTGCTCCTTGCGACTACCCTAAATTGGGGAAGGCCCCTCCTGGCTCTCTCACCCCTCTGATGCCCTCTCTGGCATTGGGCTACCTGGGTCCTTCTGGATCCTCAGGCCCCACTGAACACTACTCTGACTGGCTCCCAGAGCCTACCTGCGGCCTCACCTGGCCAACAGTCTACCAGTGGCGGAGTGCCCCAACAACCATACGCACCAACAAAGCCCACACGCCCAGCCATTCACTGACTCATGCACCCATCCAAGCACTTCCTGCTACTTCCTGCACCACAGGTGTCAATATCCAACAATTTACCTAAACCCTCTACCTAACTTTAAACTACCCTCCCCGGGTATTCATGAAGGGGTCCATCTCCCCCCATTCACTCCTTCGCACCATGCATTCCACACCATTTATTCCACACACCAAGCATTCCACACCACTTATTCCATACACCAAGCTCTCTTGCACACCTCTTGAACCCTTACACCTTTTTCCCACTTGCACACCATGCAAGTCAATTCACTCGACACAATTCCATTCGTCCTCAATACACCACTCATACACCACCTCTGGTCATCCCCGACCAATTCCTCATTTGCGCCTCAATCTCAAGCTCATACTTACACACAGTGATTCTCATTCACACAGCATCATCGAACTAACTACTTCCCCTAATACTCGTGCTTCCCGTCTTCCCTTACACTAAGCACTCCCTCGTCATTATCATCCTTCTAATCTCTCTACGTCCCCTCTACCTGTACCAATGTCTCTACTTAAATCTCGTCCCTACTGTCATTTCTAAGTCCCTAACAATATCCCAGCCCGCCCTCTACTAGTTTACACCGCCGTCCGCCATCCCCATAATCTACTGCTCATGTGCCCCCCAAAAATGTGAGGGATGGTACATCTACCATCCCTCTACACCTACATCATTCCCCAATACTACTGCCATTTGTCCACTATACTTGAGCCTCTCCGTGCGGCAATACATTTTCGTCACAGCTCGGCTTCGAAAAGCCGAGCAATGCATGCGGGTGGTTGGTCTTCTGTTGGTTGGGTCCGTCCGGCATTTCCGATTCAGGGGAGGAGGCATGCTTGGGCCAAGGTTCCAGGCGCCATCCCTGCGCGGAGCCTTTCGGTCCCCGGCACGATGGCCCAATTGCCCACGGTCGGAGCACCGTGCCCACCAGGGGGCGAAGCTCCGACCTCTCCTAACCCCCTCGAACCGTGCCGATCGCCTTTCCCGCCAAGGCGCGGCACCGACCATGCAGGGCGGGGCCTGGCACGAATCGTGCACGCCGCCGCGGCAACGATCCCCTCCGGTCCCCGCTGCACACAAAGCACCCCGTGCACCGAGGACTCGCCGCGGCTATCCATCGCCCTAAACGCTGCCCCGGTCTGGGTCGATGCCCGAGTCGCATTCTCACACCCACACGCGACCCGCTCCTTACTCGCACACCGAGGCGCTCCAGCACCTCCCATACATCCCCTGCATTCGGTTACCGCACGCTCTCATGCATTGTCTTTCCTTGCACACTCATGTGCACACCACTCAGGTGCACTCACGACGTTCGCACACTCCATCACACACCCTCGCGCACATCCAGGCGCACTCATACCACTCAGGCACTCAGTTACACACTTTGTAACAACCATGGGTGTGCACTCTTCTGGTACACACCCAATCAGCGCACACTTACCCACGGGTGTGCACTCTCCCGGTACACCCCCAATCACGCGCTCTGGTGTGCACTCCTGCACACACTCTACCACACGCTCCGATGTGCATTCTCACACACTCTTAGGCCATCACACACTCTGTTTCACACTCTTCACACATACACTCCATTGGGCATTCGCTCTCACTCTCTGTAACACACTCTCCCGTTACACACTCGCGCTCCGGCACACACGTTTTCTTCACACATCGCACCACGGACCTTCCACGAGCACCCGGGTTACGTCGCGATCCCAAGCGTGCCAAAAATCTTTTCGCGCCAAACATTTTCGCGCCATACACGCTCCTACTCACCTTGAGGACCTTCTTCTCCGGCTTTCCCGCCAATACCTGTAAACTCTCATTGGGGTTAGACAGCACGACATCACGATGTGAACACAGACTTTGGGTGCATTCCATTTCCTTCTCCCACGATACATTTACTTTTTCTCCCGTCTCTTCAACCCCAATTTCAACTATACACATTTCATTTTCTTTTTCCTTGACGACCGCCGGTGCACACAAAATTTTATTTTCCAACTCGGCGGCCATCTGCTTTTCCACACCCCGAGTCGCGATCTCTATCCTCTCGGTCCACTTGACTGCGCTCTGCTCTACCCCGCTCTCCACGCGTTCCTCACATCGCGTTACCCCGTCGCGTCCCTTTGTGACCTTCGCTCAACATGCGTCATGTCCTTACCTGCCTCTTTTATTTCCTTTTTCGACGCCACCCTCATTTTTTTCAATTCGTTCTTTTGGGTGCCAATTTTGCTGCCCAGCCCGTTTTTCACCTCGTCCAATTGATCCCCCATCTGTTTTATGTCCCGGGTGGATTTGTCCCCCATTTCCTTCAATTGGCCCCCCATTTCTTCCAATTGGCCACCCATTTTGTTTTCCAACCCTTTTATTTCCCGGGTGGATTTGTCCCCTAATTCTTTCATCTGCCCTTGATTTGTCCCCCTCTACTTTCAATCGACCGCCCATTTTGTTTTCCAACCCCTCCATGTCACACCTTACTTCGTCCCTCTGGGTGTCCAACTTCGCCATTATCTGCACCATAAATACTCGCATGTACTCTGGCATCGCGGGCTTGGCTCTCGCCGCCATGTGCGAGGCGCCACCATTTTCTACCCCTACTGCCGGCCCCTCATCAATGTCCTCCTCCATTTCTCCCAATTCTTCCCGGGGGCCCTGGGTTATTGATTCTACCTCGTCTACCTCCTCATTTACCCCTATCGGCATTCGACCGTCTTGGCTAGCCATGGTACGAATTTAATTTAGATGTTAAAACTAAATTTTGGTCGCTCGTAATTTTGGACAAAATTTGTCCAAAAAAAAATTGGTTGGGTTCCAAAGCCCACTCCCCGACACCAATTGTTGTGGATCCGCCGCCGGCCTTCTCCCCTTACCAAGGGGGGGGGGATTAGTCCCCTTGTCTTTGACTGACCAGCGCGACCCGGGACCTATGACGTCCCTTCCGGACAGCGCGAAATATGGTATTAGGACCAAATTTACCTAAATACTCGCGCTGCCCTGAAGCGAAGAGATAAGCCCCGCACGAACCATGTGTGTTGATACGCCGAGCGGTTGCGTACATGCGATCCGCGCTGTTATCACTTACTAGACTCCGATTCAAGCGGTTCTTATTCGTACCATGCTTAGTCAATCACACACACACACACACACTCACACGGGGATTGCAGATGGCAGGACGATGTTCACCAGCGCGTCCAGGGATGGCTTCCGTGCAGCTCTCTCTCTGGTCCCCGGCACGTCCCTTGGAGTAGGTGAAGGCAGGAGCTCTCCGCGTGTCGTCCGAATGGAGCGGTTTATCACGGGGCGAATTGGTAAGGGGAGACGTTTTTGGTAGTTTTTGACCAAAATACACCATCTCATCAGTTTGTTCTACAGTACAGAACAGCACAGGGTGCAATCCCTTTCAATATCGTGTGTGGCCACCATTGTTTTGGATACAGGCAGTGCATCATCGGCGTATACTGCCTACCAGTCTTTGGATGGATTGCTGCTGGATTCTGTCCCACTCAGTCCTCAATGTCTGAAGCAGCTCTGCCCGTGTCCTGGCCCTGCCAACTACGCGTCTCCCAAGCTCATCCCACAGGTGCTCTATGGGATTCAGGTCAGGGGAGAGCGCAGGCCACTGCATGGTGTTGATGTTCTCGCCTTGGAGAAATGCAGTGGTAAAGCGAGCAGCATGGGGACGAGCGTTGTCATGCTGAAAGGTTCTCAGTTCTGGGTGGTCTAGCAGGAATGGCAGCAGATGAGGTCGCAGGATGTTATCCACATACTGCTGGGCATTAAGATTCCCATCCACAACCACTAGTGGCGTCCTGTACCGGCCTGATATGGCGGCCCACACCATCACACTTGGGCCACCCCACCTGTTGGCTTGATGCACGCAACAATCGGCATATCGCTCGCCAGTTCTTCTCCAGACACGCTCACGCCCATCAGGACTGTCCACACAGAACCTTGACTCATCGCTGAAAGTGACCTCGTTCCACTGCGCCAATGTCCACCGCTGATGCTGCTGGCACCATCTGTCGGTTGCGGCGATGGGCAGCCGTCATCACGGGGCCTCTGTATGGTCTTCTGGCAGTCAGACCATAGTCATGCAGTCGTCTTCGTGAAGTATCATTGGAGATCCGTGGGTTTGCACGCCCCGGAGTTTCTGCCGCAGTGCGGGATGCTGGACGGAATCGATCCCGCAGGTGACTTCGGACCATCTGCCTGTCCTGCCTTGCAGTGGTGACTCTTGGCCTCCCTGATCGAGGTCTGTCATCTGCAGAGTTGTGGAAGGTGTCTCTGTCCACCAGGGCCGATATCGTCTGGTGTGAACAGCCAAGGCGACGTGCCACCTCACGGTAGCTCAGTCCGCCTTGCAGCATGCCAAGGGCACGCTGCCGTTGATCCCTTGACAATCGTGGCATGTTGATTGAAATGCCCATTTTGCACTGGCCTTTTTAAAGCCAATAACAAGACATCACGTGCAGCTCATTAAAATCATCCCGTACCCCTTGGCTAATCACTGACAGTCAAAATGGCTGTTCAACAGCTGTGCTATGAAGTGACCATTGAAGGTTCAAGTGACCATCCGTGACCGTTTTGTCTGACAGTGAGGACACTATTGTCCACAAATAAGTTCACACATTTACTACACGCAGTGTTATTGTTGATATTTAAAGGTTTCAAAGGTGGTAAGTTTCTTGTGTGTGTGTGTGTGTGTGTGTGTGTGTGTGTGTGTGTGTGTGTGTGTGTGTGTGTGTGTGTGTGTGTGTGTGTGTGTGTGTGTGTGTGTGTATTGCTACGGTTTTGAGGTTTGTCAAGTGAGCCTAATAAAGGTTAAAGTTTGCCCCCCATAGATAGTCACACAAGCAACATGTAGCCTCATTTGTAGTGTAGTTATTTCTTAGTATGTGTGAGAATAGGCCCTTTCCAGTGTTAATTATGTGTTGTGTAAAGCCAGGAAAATAGGCCCTACTGCCACCGATCCACCTACGTCCGTAACCTCAATACAGTTTGTTAACGTTGGTTCATTTTGGGCGAGTTAACACGAGGGAGGCGGAGGAGGATCGGGGTGGAGTCGAGGCGGAGCGGCAGAAGTGATGACGGTAAGCATGAGCCGCCAATCAGAGCTCAGGGGTGGTGGCGTCAGAGGGCGTGGTGAGAAGAGTCTGGTGAGTTCCAGAAGGTTCGCGGGGCGTGCCTATATAACCCGCTGCGCAAAGCCCTCGACAGGACTTGCAGAGGAACGCCGGATAAGCGTTGTAAAGGACTGAAGCAGAGGACTTGCCGGGAGAGAGGAAGACATTAAAGAGAACTTCCAGCCATGCGGTGCTTGATGACCTTGATGCGCCTTGCCGCACTTGCATGAGAACGGCTGAGTAACCGCCTTTTGCCGTAAAAGTCTGCCCCTTGCCGTTCCGCCCGATATATCGCCTTCGTTCAAGAGACACGCTACGAGTCCCTGTCTTTGTCTATCACCATCTTCGTGGAACGCACGTGGACCACGGAGAGCCGGACGGGACTGATCCTGGATGACCACATCGGCGCGTTGGTGAACATCGACATCTGCAATTCCCTGTGTGAGTGTGAGAGAGATGGGCCCGTTGTCCAAGGATAAGTAAGACTGTCTGAGCTTGCTCTGTGTCTCTTCGTCCTGAACTGTAAATACGTGTGGGAATCATTAAACCCATCTGTTCTTCCTTTCTTCTTGATTCGATCGTTCCCGTGATTTCTCCATTTTACTAAGCGTGGCACGAATAAGATCGCTCCAATCGGCTCCATTAATTGAGACTGCGCGGATCACGTGTACGCAAACCGCTCGGCGTACTCCAACCTCACGTGGTTCGTGCGAGGCTTGCTACCTCGTTTCCGTGGCGGCGCGAGTACTTAGGTACGAGCGAGAATTTGGTCCCGAAATTTTGCGCTCGCCCGGCAAGGACGTAATAAGTCTCGGTTCCGCCAGGCCAGTAAAGACAAGGGGATTAATCCCCCCTTGATAAGGGGAAGAAGGCCGGCGAGAGAACCGCAACAATATACATATATGTATGTATATGTAATGTTTGTATATACATATTGTTGTGTGACTACCCTTGGTGAATACCATAGGGTAGCACGGAAGGCCAAACGCAAGCTTTAACTTGGAGGAGATTATCAAATTGCGGATTTTATCTATGCGGGGGAAGAAATGGGAGGGGAAGATGAAGCGCTTACCTGTTGTCTGTCGGCAGACACAAGGCCTGCAAAGAAAATAAACTCGAACAGACACGGATTTAAAATGTTCAAAAATAACGAAAGGATTTATTAAAACGGATGTCGATAACAAGAAAACGCGACGGTAAAACTAAATTCCTAAATGGAGCGCTCCCTCACCAGACTTAGAACACGGACAAATGGGGAGGATAAACTGGATAAAATAGTGTGGGTTGTTTAGTGCGCTTATCTCTGATCAGCTCGTAGGGTCTCGTCAGGAATCGTCAAGGCTCCGTGTGCGCAGTCTGGACCCGGTGGTGTTCTTGGTGGGAAGAAGGCCACAGTCTGCTCGCTCACGTGCTGCCGCGCCTCACCGGGCGTCTCGCTCACCCCGGCCTCGTCACGCCGTAGCGCTCGTCCACGCGTTGTCTCTGAACACGGTCGGTCCAAGCACAATCTCGCAAGGGAGAAGAAGTAAGGGAGTAAGAGGTCGTTGAGGGCAACAAAACAAGAGCGAAGGCAAGCAGAGAGCAAGAGAGAAAATGTCGGTCCGAGAGTTCTTTTAACGTTGGGTCGTGACGTCATTAGCGCTTCTCCACCAATCAGCCTGCAGGCCATCACTGTCTGCACAGCTCTCCACCAGTCAGCGCACCGCCTCTTGCTCTCCCTTCTTTCACCAATCGATGAGTGCCTTCTTGCTCCACCCTGGCCAATCAACGAGTCCTTTCTTACCCCGGCCTTCCTGTTTGTCAACTCCCACCCAATCACTGTCCTGGGCGTGGCTCTCGACCTGCCCGAGCGATGCGTGCCTGCCAGGCGGGATTGTCAGCCCCAGTGCCCAATGCCTGGTTTCCGGTTGGTTTTATTGTTGTGTGTGGTTTAATGGCCAATTCCTGCGCTAGTGTCTATTGCGTTGCCATTAGGGACAAAGGATAAATCCCCAAGGGCAAGACATTCAAGGGATAACAATGGCACATCACGTTATCTGTACAGGCAGATCGCTCCCTGAAGAAATGGGTGTTTCTCGGTTTTATGGTGGTATGATTAGAGAGTATCTGTGGGTTTTTGTTGTTTATGGATGATGCATGTAAGCGGTTGGAAGTTGAACACAGAAATGTTTATGGACGGTGTACAAGTGTTACAGTGCATATTTTAAGTGTTGCATGTTTACATATACAGTCCGACCTCTGTATCAGGCACCGTAGTTATAACGAGCATTCGGAAGATGTGCTAATAGATGCATAATTTCCATGTATTCATCATTCAAATCACCAGAATTTAACCAGGAAATAAAGGAAGGTTGCTTTGTCCCAACAGATTGAATGTACAGGGTGATTCACATACGACGTACTATTTTGTTTTTGAATAACTGTGTTGCGTGAACCGATTTATTTGTAATTTGCAGCACTTATTGACAAATGTTCCCCATTTATTATGTGAAAATTTCATTTCAAAAATAATTGATACAAATTTAGTTATTGGTCTCGATATGGCGGCCGTCATTTTTGATGATCGGAAACAGCCTGACCTCTTGCCATGACATAACATGTCGATTAACATGTCGATTAAATTGCTCTTAAACGTTGATAATTATGGAACCGGTCTTAGAGTCAGCTTTAGACTTTTTAGCACCATAATGTAAAGAAAAAAAATCAGCAAGAATGGCAAGTTACAACAGTCAGGAGCGTGCAAAAGCTGCAACCTGGTATGAGGCCACAAAAAGCTTAATCGAAGTGAAACGACGTCTTCGAACGGAGTTTGGTCGAAGCTGGGTGCTGCCATGCAATGTCCAAAGTGTACACGACTCGACCAAGAGACTTGCTGGAACTCAAGCACCGCATCAGGAATGCCTTCTGGCGGATCACTGATGAAATGTGGCAGAAAACCATGCTCGAATACAAGCAGAGACTGTTCCGAGTGATCGAAAATGACGGCCGCCATATCGACACCCATAACTAAATTTGTATCAATTATTTTTTAATGAAATTTTCAGAAAATAAATGGGGAACATCTGTCTATAAGTGCTGCAAATTACAAGTAAATCGGTTCACGCAACACAGTTATTCAAAAACAAAATAGTACGTCGTATGTGAATCACCCTGTAGATACGAGGCTGCATGTTTGAAAAGAGCAAATTACCAAAACAAGTTATCCAAAACATCAAAAGAAGCAAACATTGTATTGTTCCCTTAGTTTTTGCATCGCCGTGGTGGGGAAATGCACTGCCCAGTGATGCTGTGGAGGAAAGGAGCCAGAGACATTCAGTGGACCAGGATTGCTTGGACGAGGCAGGTTTACACTGTTTTTACTGCATATATCGGTGCGTAATGGTTGGAGCGTCCCCTCTGAGTCTGTGGGAGGTCAGCAGTTCAAACCCTGGCCGAGACCTCCCAAAGAAGAAAATTAAATAAACAAATAAATAAATGAAAAACCTAAAATAACTTCATACCGAAAAAAAATGGTACGTGCTGGGTGGTGATGCTTCATCGCTTGACGCTCAGCATTTAAAAGGATACAGCACGGGCAAACAACACTGGCAAGGCAATGACAAACCACCCAGTATAACCCTTGCCAAGAAATTGCTTCGGCAGCTAAAAACGCTCTGGAAAGAGTACGGTGCATAAAAAAAACAATTCTTTTTTAAATTATGATTTGAGCCTGGGTGCTTTGCATGATTCATGATTCAAAGGCTCAGATTGGAATCCTAACACGCCAATTTAATAAGCCAATGGTAATAACAAAACAAAAAAATAATAAGCAATAAAAAGTCGTCCAATGGTGATGGGCCACCTGGTGCTCACATAACCCATAAATGTGTTTCCTTTTTGAGGATCTCTCTTCTTCTCGCCAAAGGAAACAGACTTACCTCGTAATATCCAGATGCATTCGCCTGGTCGTCTTTTGAGAGTAAACTACAGTCACACGTGTAAGTAAAAGGTATAAATATAAATAAACTGCTCCGTTCCTCGGTGTTAGTAAATTCTTCTTTCGTTCAAATTGACTTTTATGTGAGCCTACAGCTGTTGTTTTTACTGTGTTGGATTTTTTCCCTTTGCTTTGTCTGGTTTCTTATACCCATGTCTCAGCTTCTTCGATCCACCAATCACACTAAACCGCGCACACCCACCTCCCCTTTTCCCTTGGCGAGCATACATTAGTAAGAGCATGTGGTGCCTTGTATACTGTATACTGGAAAAGCAATACATAATGCCGAGAACGTTGCACACACAATTCCTAGACTGCGAGAGGTTCCTCGACATTGCTGAAGGACTCTGCTGACAGTAGACACCGTTACTCGTAGTATTAGGACGGTAATGGAATCGGCATGGTTACAAATTATCCACTACTACCGCTACCCTCCTTTAATGGCACCAATTACTCCCACCCGCTTTGTGATCGGCTTGGAAAAGTTTTGGCTAAGTCTTTCACGAACTGGCGGGCCAGGCCTGATGTCGTTTGACCGAAGGCGATTCGGGCAGGTAATTTCTTCATGGTGTTATCGATAACTCTCATACTCATCCCGAAAGACAATCGCCGTCTTTACAATCAATCAAACTTTTCCTGGCCGAAATAGGACACCCAGCTTGATGTCTATCTAAGGGATAGTGCACTCTGCAATGCAACACCCTGTCTGCAAAGCACCAGTGAGACAGTTTGCAGTTATTTCGAGTTGGGAATCGAACATTGATTAGATGGCTCAAAGGTAAGTGTGCTCCATCTGCACCGTCCTGTTGGTCACATTTATTAATCATGATGCCCTTTTATCGGATTTATAACATACTGCGGTTGGAGATAGAGCAGGCAACCACAAACTAGATTTAAAGCATCTAAATCCACTCCGTTGTTTGCGCTCGTGGAGAAAATAGAACTTGCTATCTTTATATGCACACCTGAATTGAAAATGATAAAAGTTACTGATAATGCGCAGCTGACATTAAAATCATCACAGGTTTTGGTCTTTTGAGCCGTGCACGTAGTATCGACGTCATGGAAGGAGTGATGTAATGGTGATGTCATAACCCCAGCAGTTATCGATGAATTAACGTTGCGTCACAGCTTTGTGCGATGCTGAATGTCATCACCACATTGAATGTGTTAAAATGACAACTAAATTAATTATCGATTATTTTTTGGTGATCTTCTTCTTCGCCTCACATACCCTCTCTTCTGGCGAAGGTAATAATCAGGCGAGGTACACGAAGACCTACCACTCATGTGGGGCACAGTAAGATGTTTATAATTGGGGCATGGTGAGATACAAGCAAGTTGAAAGTTATCAGATTGCCTTCTCATTTTATTTTATTTATTTTTAACCCATTGAAGCTTTTCTTGTGAACTGAATCGACGGTACTTTTAAATGACATTGCAAAATGTTCGCTTTTTACTTTTTCAAACGGCTTAATCCCAAGAAGCTTAATCTTCTTGCTCCATGTGACTCGAAAACCTGCCGCCCATGTCTCGTTGTGATCATACGGTGCTACCTTTCTTTGTGTTCTAATCAATCTTGCTTCCACATTGGTCGCAATGTCTTTCGTTGTTTGGCCGAAATTAGGATCCAGAAGAGGAAACCGGTTTGCAGAAAGTGTGAGCCCGTGACTTAACCTTTTCAGGTCTGCACCCCCACAACATCTTCCCCTACCATGCATCCCACCACACCCTGTCCACTTCAATCCACCCACTCCTCACCCCGCCATCATCCCCTGTGAGTTCATGAAATACCCCTCCCTCGAACGCCTGCGCCGCACGTCCTACAAATACTCACAAGGTCAGAACTGTGTCCTTGGGCAAATCTTGGGCATGCGACACCGTCTGGCACCCTGCTCTGCATGCCAAGCTCGCTTCCTGTTGCGTATATCTGGCTGTCTGACTTCCTTCATTCCTGCAGTGAACACATTTCCATGAATAGAACACCCCCCCCCCCCCTCTCCTCCCAGCAGAGGCTGAAGTTCTCCAAGACTGTGTCTGGGCTCCAGTCTTGATCCTCATCAAACAAAATAACCTCTTCGATGCTCTGGGATACCCCGTCTTCCTTAATGGTCCCCTACTGGTTTCACTGGAGTGGACTATAGGTTCGCTCTTTGTCTGTCATAGTGTGATTTTTCCAGACTTTCCACCCTTACCCTTTTACCTATTCAACTGAAACTTGGTACCTGGTTTTATAATGATAAGTTACAGAACAAGTTGGAGTTTCAGGGCGTTTCGTCAATTTTTCAGTTATGCCCTTTTTGGACTTGGGAAATATCACAACCATCGGGGACATGCATTGCAAATCAATTCTCCCTCTTGTTATAGATGACTACATTTTGCTGTACTGTACTTCATCCCACAAACAGTCTCGTGTGGGTTTCTCTGCTGATCTATATTTGAAAAGATGCTGATTTGATAAATGGGGCATCTTTCAAATTTCAGTCTCACGCTGTCACCGTTGCATGATCAGCAAGCAAACTCACTCGTATATTTATTTCAGCCCCAGGTAGAGGTTAATTCTCTTGAAATTGTAGGCTTCACCTTCAGCCATGAGCTGACCACATATTACCAAGCCAGCGGCGGACTGGACATCATCCATCATTTTCAGCCATTTCTTTAAAAAAATAATCAGAACTGCTCGCAGTCTACAAGAGTCAATAGCTCAATCGAATACTGCTCTCACCTCTGTGACTTGGAGCCGCAGCATCACATCAGTCTCTCTTGGAATCTGTGGACTAAAAGCTCTCAATGTTAGTTTAAATCTCCCATGATTAGACCAAAGTTGGAATCTCCCAGGCCTGTGGCTCTCATCTTTCCTAGTCTCTGCCTTTCATTCAGTCGAGCTCCCTCTACTATTTCAGTCCTCGGAACCTACCAACAACTCCAGGACATAGGCATCCTTATCGCAACAACAACCCTCCTGATGAAAATTCCAAAATCAAAGCTTAAGGCTCATTGTTGATTTTTGTTTTTGGGGGGGGGGGGGGGGGGGGTTTGTATAACTGGCTTCCATAGACAGTTCAATCCCACTCTCCCTGTATTTCTTCAAGGATGTGGTGCATCCCCATTCCTAGCCAGAATGTTGTCATTTTTTAAACTTCCATTTAAACCTTCCTCACTCAACCCTCTTGCTCAAAAGGTTCCTTTGTTTTCTCCGCTCCCATCTCTCTCCTCTTATCCTGTTTATTCATTCCCTTGCTTATTTTGACAATATGTGGCTCCACGGCCCCACTGTCACTCCATTGCCTTTTCATACTCGGTCACCTCGCTCTCCTACGAGCCTCCATTTTATTACTCCTCGAGCCATCATCTGACCAAAGCATTTGTGGGTGAAACTATTTGCTGTTTACCACTGAGAAGGAGGCAGCTCCAAGGCCGAGATAATTATCTTCGTTGTTGACTTATGTGCGTTTATTTTAAACAGCTTTGGGTCAGATCTGCTTCTGAAGCTATAATGAACTTCTTTCTTCCTGCTATGCCATAAGTCATTTTTATAAATAATAAAGTATACAGGGTTCTGTTTGCAGCGAACACCCTTTTCTGCCACCATAATAGATCGGTTACCATTCAAAACGGCGGCAGCTTGAATGTTAAAATCCTAGCTCATGGATGTTGCAAAAAGAACAACATGCCAAAGTCACAAAGACTCGTAACATTATCTCCCCTGCAGCAAATAAAACTGACACCCTGGGTTGTTCATCAATTCTAATTCCCTTACGCAGGCGAAGAAAGGTTGCCATTGTTAGGCCGTTTGCCTGTTTGGCATAAAGAAGAAGAATTGCTCTTGCTAAAGACTCATTTCCAAAATGAAAGGTTATTAGTTTGTATCATGTAAATCAACGTTACAGCCCATCGTCTGACGCGATGACAATTTTACATCGTGCATGCATTAGTATACTTTCGGTACGTTTGCGCCATAAAAGTCATTTTTAAGAATAGAGAGGGAGGAAGAGAGAGATGAACTCTCGTGCAGCACAAGACACATTGAGACGGGTGCCATTTTGAATGTGCCTGGAGATTTGAAGTTTATGCAATTTTGTCTGTGTCCTATATGCCCACCTGCAAAACATGTCTCGCAAGCCTGAGCCATCGGTCGATGACCCTGGACTCATTCATAATATTCTCAATGACGCAGCCAGAGCAGGCCAATTTGCGTTGTATACATTCCCGCACATGCGGCATCCACATGTAAATGTATACTGTATATAAACACCAACCCAAAGCTGGCAAGGACAACAAAGAACCAATAAGGCCACACCAATCCACTCATGACATACCTTCTTCCAGGCCATCAGCCCCAACAACTCACAACTCTGGCCTACAGTTAAGTTTACAGTTAAGCTACAGTCTGATGGCTAACCATACAGGAAGTCGACCCATTACCTATTTATGTCCACAACGCAAATTAGAATGGCACTTGCTAGAAACCTCCGCTATGCTGAACAGCTAATGTTTTGTATCCCACTGATAGGCCAGATCTGGATTTGGACTTTAACCGTAATCTAATCGGCTTATTATTGTCGCCTAACCAACTCATCTACCAACTCTTATCATCCATTCATCCATCGACATCTTTTTGGAATATCATGCTATATATCATTTTTGGCACAATCACACAATGGTGAATTATCACTTACAAATTTAAAATTCTTGTATCCGGATCCATATTCTGATCTTCACCAATATTGAATCGATTCGTCCTTGTCACTTACCCAACCTGTCCACCAGGTTTCGTCCGAATTCGTCCACAACTTTTTGAGAAATCCTGCTATATATGGTTTTTTGCCCGATCACTCAATGATGAATAATTATCACTTAAAAAAAAATTCTCGGGTCCGGATCCGCATCTTCACCAAAATCGAATCATTTCATCCTTGTACCCAACCTCTCAACCAAATTTCGTCCGAATCCGTCCACAACATTTTGAAATATCCTGTTCACAAACAGATAGACGGGGTGAAAACATAACCTCCATCCACCTTCGGTGGTGCAGGTAATATCAAATCAGCCCTCCAAAACTGGAAAGGGAGAATGTGAGAGAGAACTACATTTAAGAAACTTGGGTTGGCCGATCCAATCTGATCATAATGCTCAGGATAAGGGTCTTTGAGGTTCGAATCCTACACCGTGCTCAGTGCTCCAGTCCCAGATAGCAAGATGTAATCAAATCGCCGTTATTAATGTTGAATAAACATTGATTCAATTACACCTTGCTAACCAGGCTGTCCACACTGATGTTTTCCAATGCTCTTGTCCGACATACTATGAATACATTTTAATTCTACAATTTTAATGCAGTTAAAAATGTGGCCCTGGTTTCCTTTTTTTACTTGCAAAAATCTAAGATTTTTCAAGTACGGTGCATTAGTTGGTCTTGTGCGTTATTTTACCTGTTTGTCTGTCTCTCAATTGCCTACAGGTCACAATTTTAAATCGTTATTCACGAAACTTCACTAGATGGTAGAGTTAGTCATGAGGAATACGCCTATTGATTTTAAGGTCAAAGGTCAGCATGAGGTCAAATTTCTAAAATTGTCATTTTTCATCCGATTGACTTGAAAATTGAACAGCATTTGTATATTAAGTCACTAAAGATCTACTATTTTTGAGGTCAAAAGATCAAAGGTCAACTCAAGGTCAAACTTCAAAAATCATCAATTTTCATCTGTAAAATCGTCGCTTTTTCACCGATTTACTTCGAAATTAAACAGCAATTGCACAGTGCCTCACTGAATTAGGAAAGCAACTATTTTTTTTTATGTCAAAATATCAAAGGTCAACTCAAGGTCAAACTTGTAATCTCATCAATTTTCAACTGAAAAAATCATTAATTTTAATCCGATTTACCCGAGCTTTGATTGACATCGTCAATTCTAATATTGATGAAATGGACAATTTGATGTATCCATGGCAACTTTTGGGGGGAGGGGTGCAGGGGTGGATTTTACAAGTATAATGCTCTGCATGACGTCTTCTTGTTTTTCCTTTCGTCGGAAGTAAGTGTTTCCTTCAATTCCTAATTCTAGGACCACTTTGAAAAGCCCTTCTCGCATCACAATATGACCAATCCATATCTTTCTGTGAAATAGTTGCAATCAAACTTCTCTTCTCTTGAACGAGTCCAAACATTTCCTCATTGCTTTTACATTATGTCCAATTGATCTTCTCCAGCAGTCACCACACCCAAATCATCAATGGTTTCTCAGTCGCATCCAACATGGCCATCAACAACTATCGGGGATGCCTCTTTGCGGTGGTTGTACCCCCTCCTGCCCCCAACGTAAGTCGAGGGCGAAATCTTCCCCATTCTTCCCTGCTGCCCAGATTTGTCAGGGCAGCGTGGTCATGGTCAGATTTCCGATTGGTCCCCGTGGACCGGCCCCTTCCCTCTTGTCTGTCTCTTCTCTTTCTCCCTCTCTAACTGTCGTGGCCCTGACTTTATGAAGGTGGTGGTACACCATCCTGGAGGTGAGGGATCTCTTCGTCGCTCCTGTGAGATTGATCGGTTGTCTCCATGCTGCGGCTTGTTCAAGAGAACTGTCTGGGGCTATACAACAACAACAACAACATGACCATCTGTACTTTACCATTGTGTCCTTACCTCAATATTATACTCTTAACATGTCTACTTCAATATCATAGTCTTTCATATTAATAGTACTACTTTCCCTTTCTTTAAGAACCACTTCATCTGCATGCCATTTCTTAATTTAATAACCTCCATGCATCTGCAAATCCCATTTACGGTGCTGTCCAGGTACATGACCTAACTCACATGCTACAGCATTGTCCATTCACATTGACGTTGACCTTTCCATTAGCGTTGCATGAAATGTTCTTGATTTTAGTTTTTTTCACATTGACTCGCATTCCAAAAATCCCATCTGTCCAGTTCACGCTCTCCACTAATTTCTGCAAACCCTCTTAGAATTGGCCACGCGAGCTTTGTCATCTGCAAACCTGCCTGAGTTTAACCCTTGACTTCCAACTTTTACACCTGCCTGGATTTCCATCAGGGCTTCTTTCAACATTGCCTTCATGTACATGTTGAAGTGTAACAGGGACAGTGAGCATCCCTGTCTCACACCTTGTCTTGTAATTCCACCGACCCATCTGTCGCTTTCACCGATGCTGTCTGATCTGTGTACAATACTTTGATCAGCCGTCTGTCGCTATAATTACCTTAAGAACCTGAAGCAGCTTCATCCAGTTAAATTAGTTAAACACCCCCAGTTAACTTTGTTAAACTCTCACCATCTCAATTGCCTCTCCTGTTCCACAGACGTTTTGGAAAACAGACTGATCTTTTGCTCTGGACTCGCTTGTTTTTGTCTCAAGCCTTTGAGTAAAGAATAAAGATCTTCAAAGCATGATCTTTGATGTGCATGTCAACCAGACTTTTCAAACCATCTTCATATCGTGTCATGAAAGATCTTCTGCAGGGGAATCGTGCAACTTTTCACATTCAAGTCCTTCGGCCATTCTCCACTTTTTTTTACACGAACTTTTCCAATTCAAGCCAATAAGTTCACAGTTTGCTTTTTTTTTTTTTTTTAAACCTCCGCCACCGAAGGTGGATGGAGGTTATTTTTTTCGCCCCTGTCTGTCTGTTTGTTTGTGAACAAGATATCTAAAAAGGTTGTGGACAGATTCGGACCAAATTTGGCAGCGAGGTAGTGTATGTGGCAAGGACGAAATTATTCGATTTTGGTGAAGATCCGGATCCGGCTATTATAATTTTTATCCTGCGCTCGCGAAGCGAAAAGCGGGGTTAAGCATTCAGGTGCGTATGTGTGCTGTACGTGTCTGCATTAAAAAAAAAATCATTTTCTCAGCAACCGTTGGTCAGATTGACACGAAAGTTTACCATAGAAGCGCCTCCGCCTGTATAATATTTTATTCATAATTATGACGTCATAGGTCACGTGGTACGGAAGCCATCTTGGAAAAACGTTACACCTCTATATCACCCAAACAGCTTAATGAAAAAATTAAAACATGGCTCATTGTCAATTACTCACCATGGGGAATAGGATATGTTGATGGTGATGTCATCGGTGCCTTAATTATGACGTCATAATTCGACAAGTACAACACTTGATCTGATCAGTATGAGTAAAACAACAATTCCTCTGTAACTGTTAGACCGATGGACACAAAATTTTCAGAATATGTGCGGCTCCCCCTGTATAATTTTTTAATGATAATTATAACGTCATAGGTCACGTGGTACAGACTCCATCTTGGGAAAAATCAAAAAAGTTGCACTTCTATTTCTCCAAAACCGCTCTATTGAAAAAATTGAAACATGGCACATTGTCAAGTACTCCCCTTGGTGAATAAGATATGTTAATGATGATGTCGGCGGTGCCTTTGTTATGACGTCATAATTCCACAAGTGCAACACTTATCTGATCATTGTGAATATTTTTTCAGCAGCTGTTGGTCTGATGGGTATGAAATTTTAACCATAGAGCTCCTCCTGCTTTCGAATATTTTTTTATAATAATCATGACAGCATAGGTCATGGGGTCCAGGTGGCATCTTGGAAAAACCGAAAAATGTTGCACCTCTATATCTCCAAAACCGCTGTATGGAAAAAAATTGAAACATGGCTCATTGTAAAGAACTCCATTTGGGGAATAGGTGTTGTTAACGATGACGTCATTGGTGCCATAATTATGACGTCATAATTTGACAGGGACGACGCTTAGTCTGATCAGTTTGAAATGTATTGAGCGTGATCTATGCAACAATAATGTTAGAGAATAAATTTATGATGTCATCGCTCACGTGGTCTGGCAGCCATATTGGATCAAAGAAAAAAAAATGTTGAAAAACAGAAGAGTTGGCTCGCAATAAGTTGACTGCACAGGGTAGGTATTCTATGCATACCATCTAGCTTTTAAAGTGCTTCTTCACAATTGGGAGATAGAGCCAACAATGATACATAGCAGGATATGTCAAAACGCTGTGGACGGATTTGGATGAAACTTGGTGGAGAGGTTGTGTGTGTGACGAGGACGAATCAATTCAATTTTGGTGAAGATCTGAATATGGATTCGGATACGACTATTTAATTTTTAAGTGATTCTTCACCATTCAGAGATTGGGTGAAAAGCGATAAATAACATGATATTGTAAAACGTTATGTAAGAGTTATGACTAAACTTGGTGGATGAGTTGCATAGGTGACAATAACCAGCCGATTATATTTTGGTTCAGGTCCGAATCCAGATCTGGCCTATCAGTGGGATACAAAACATAAACTGCTTAGCCAGGCGGAGGGAGGTATGTGCTCTACTGAGTGTCGTTTGTTTTTTTTTTTTTTTAAGTGATTCTTTAGCATTCTGGAGATAGGGCCAAAACAATATATAGCAGGATATCCCAAAACGTTGTGGATGGATTTGGACGAAACTTAGTGGAGCAATTGGGTGTGTGACAAGAAAGAATTGGTTCAATTTTGGTGAAGATCAAGATCCAGATCCGGCTAGTAGAATTTTAAATTGATTCTGTACCATTGGGAGATAGGGCCAAAACCGATACATCGCATGATACCTCAAAAAGTTATGGACGGATTTGGACAAACGTTGGTGGACATGTCGGGTGTTTGACAAGGACGAATTAATTAGATTTTGGTGAAGATCTGAATCTAGATTCTGATACGAGAATTATTTAATTTTTACTTGATTCTTCACCATTGAGAGATCGGGCCAAAAGCGATTATATAACATGATATTTAAAAAAAAGTTATGGATGAGTTATGACTAAACTTGGTGGACGAGATGGTTAGGTGACGAGAACAAGCAGATTATATTTTGGTTTGGTTCAGGTCTGAATCCAGATCCGACCTATCAGTGGGATAGAAACCATAAACTGTTCAGCCTGGCGGAGGTATGCGCTCCACCGAGTGCTGTTCTAGTTTTTTTGAACCATTGTCGAATCTCTTGGAATATTGCTGGAGCAGAATGGAATGTAACAAAACGCAAAAAGGGGGAACACCAACAGTAGAGTAGAAGTAAGAGTGAGATCAAGGGGATCAAGGGAAAAATCACATTAAACTGGAAAAGTGGAGTGCTTGGGAATAGGGTCATTTGGGGATAGAAGAGATCATAAGTCTGGATGGGGGACGTAATGGTGAACAGCTGTCTTGAAGCTTTGAAGGGAAGCATGTGACTGAAGAGATTGGGGAGGTTGGTTGCACATGCGAGAGAAAAAAAGGATCAAAAGAATGTAGGTGAATAGTGAGCCAGGATTTTGGGAGTTTAACAAGAAGAGGGTTGCTGGCAGACCGTGTGCTCCCACGGATACCTGGGAGGGAGAGAGCCAAGAGAGGGCTGAGGGTTCAAGACCAAAAAGGAGGCAGTAGAATACAACAGAGAGGCAACCAACCAGTCTGCGATGCAAACGTCACAGGCCGAGACACTCGGCTTCATCGCGGGAGGTCTAAATGATTTTGAGGGTCTTGCTTTCCACGACATCAAGCAGGGCAAGTTGTGAGGCAGTGATGCCGGCCGAAAGGTGGAGAGCCGTACTCCATCAAGCTCCGAATAAAGGCTTATTCTCCTAATTCCCCAATCATCTTTGCCCGTAATCCATCAACATCCTTGACTTTCCTGTTCCTCAAATCCTTGATAGCTGCTAGCAATTTACATTGCATTTTGTTAGGTCCAATCTCATTCATCACAACATCTTTATCCTTTTCTGCTGCTTTCTCTTCTGCATTCTTCTCCATTGTGTAGAGCTCCTCATTGTACCTTTTCCACTTGTTACTACTTTTGTCTCAGCCAAATCTGCTTTTTTTTTCCCCCCGATACTATTGCTTCTATTTCCTTTCTTGATTTTGTCTGCTAATACTCTTTTGTAAACGAGGTTTGCTCTCATAAGCATCTCATCCCAAGCGTTCAAGCTGTTCTTTCCACCATCTTCCATGTGCTGCATACAAAATAATAAGAGGACCATTCCCTTAATTTATTTCTTGCACAGCATTACGAGCTTGGAAATCAAGCAAAAGGGTGTGGGCATAAAACACATAACGCTACACCTTCGTCACATGTAAAAACGCCTCCACAATCATGTATACAGCAGCATGTGTGGGTGTGATGGAGGTGTGGCCAGAAGAGCTGCTGGGAACTGCTCAAAAGGTTACCCCCCTTGGGTTGGCACAGTACTGCGGTACGAACGAGGTATTATTGTCCTTATGATACACGAAAAGTGAAATTGTGTGTCCGACCGTCCCTGTCTTGTGCATGTGATTTATGTGGAAGCTCATCCTTGAACCTGAGATAAATGTGGCTGTGGAGGGAGACCGCTCAAATTCGGAGCAGCTGTGCTTTGAAGCTGTTCATCATGTGCAATGAATGCTCTTGTGTAAACCACCAGGCTCACATACACGTTACTAGTTCATTGCTCAAATAATTAGTACTTTTTGGGGTTGGGAGCAGTGGGGGGGGGGGGGGGGGGAGTTGTGGGTGGGGGGATTCCTTCAATGATTGATACTTACCTGACGGTAGAGATACTGTGATCATTAAGGCAGTGTACTCTCAGGGTGAAGCCTGCTCATTGCACTCTGGGTGTGTCAACCCTTGTAATGTGGGGAAACTCAACCGTACAAGTCGTGGTAGTAGAGGACTGTTTTGCGCTATCCTCCGATTCAAAATAAAACAAGACCAAAGTCTAACAGCGGCGAAGCCAGGCTTGTAAAATATTATAAACCACAAACACATATGCTTAGCTTTTTAAACAGTCGCTAATACTACTTATAACATTAAACAAAGAAATTTGGAGGAATCCCGATATCCATGAGGTAAGTTTTACGAACAAAACTGAGGAAGATCTACTGTAATCTATATTATATACCCCACAAGGGTTGGAGGTGTGCTCATTTACCAAGCAGCTAGCTAGTGCTTGCCAAGCCAGCCGTTCCTTAACGGTTTTGAATGGAATGCTTGCTCGAATACTTAAATCACTTGGCGATCGCTCCACAAGAAACTTGGTAAATGAACACACACCCAACGTTCTTGAGACCCGTCCATATATCGATTGTAATCTATATACCCCAAAGAGGAATGACCATTCCTGCCGCTCTTGAAGTGATCGGTGTTTATGCAGTAATGACATCGTATACGTAATGACGTAGCATGACGGCCGGACACAAAACTGCCGCTACTTTAATATATCAAAGATATATATTTAACCTCCAGAAACGTTGCAGTCACTACAAAGGGATTAGTGTTATGATTAGATTTACTATAATAATAATGTTACGTTATTGTTGCAAAAATTATATTATAAAAAAAAAAAAACCGAGGTGAATTCCTTACTTCCGCGGTGACACCGCTTCAATCCATCAACTTTCCATTCACGACATTGGGATTAAAGTGTTATGGTTATATTTACTATATTATTATTGTTATTATGAAAACGATACTACTGAAACGACTTCACTGTATAAAGAAACGTGGGCTTAATTTGTCCGAAGCAGAAGGTGAGTCATAAGGCCTTCGGAAAGGAAGGCAATACCGTATTGTTGGAAGAGACATAACGTCAATGCGTTCGATATTTGATGGTCATTTTAACAATCGGTTTGTTTGCGTTTCACACTGAATGAAAAACGTAAAGGTAGAGCATGGCGATTGTGATATATGACAGGTTCGACAATATGTTCGGCATGAACTGCATATGAGTCAAAATGGCGGAGTGTGGAGAGTCGGCCACTGCACCGCTGTCATGACATCAGACGTAATCACATCACCCTGACATGTGACCAGATTCTCAGCTCTGATTGCTTTATGTTTGAGGGGACATACATACATACATACATACATACATACATACATACATACATACATACATACATACATACGGACGAACAAACGCTGTTTAGACGGCTCTGCCCGATGGGCTACACCGTAAAAACCCTTTAGAACCGTTCAGTATCATCATTTAGGAGTACCTTTTAGAATTACCCTTGAAACCTCCTTAGAATTACCCTTTAAACTCCCTTCGAATTTCCCTTTCGATCCCTCTAGAATTACCCTTTGGAACACTGTAAAATTATCCTTTAGAATCCTAATCCTAATTCCTAATTTATCCTAATTTAGGCTTTAGAACCTAATAGAATTACCCTTTAGAAGCTACCCTTTAGAACTCCCTTTAGAATTACCCTTTAGAATTACCCTTTACAATTATCTTTTGGAATTACCCTTTAGACCCCTCTTGTATCACCATTTAGAACCCATTAGAATTACCCTTTATAATTACTTTTTAGAACTCTTTAGAATAACCCTTTAGAAAATACCCTTTAGAACCTTTTAGTATTACCCTTTAGAACCCATTATAATTACCCTTTAGAATTACCCTTATAACTCAGAATTACCCTTATAACTCCTTAGAATTACCCTTTATAACTTTATAATTACCCTTTAGAACCCTTTAGAATTAGTCTTTAGAACTCTTTGTAATTACCCTCTAGAACCCTGTAGCATTACCCTTTAGAACCCTTTAGAATTACCCTTTAGAATTGCCCTTTAGAACTTTGTAATTACCCTATAGAACCTTTTAGAATTACCCTCTAGAACCCCATAGCATTACCCTATATAACCATTTAGAATTACCCACTGGAACCCTTTAGAATTACCCTTTAGAATTACCCTTTAGAATTGCCCTTTAGAACTTTGTAATTACCCTTTAGAACCTTTTAGAATTACCCTCTAGAACCCTGTAGCATTACCCTATATAACCATTTAGAATTACCCACTAGAACCCTTTAGAACCCTTTAGAAATACCCTCGAGAACCCTTTGGAATTACCTTTTATAATTGCCCTTTAGAACTCTTTGTAATTACCCATTAGAACCCTTTCGAATTACCCTTTAGAACCTTTAGAATTACCTTTTGGAACCCATAGTATCACCCTTTAGAACCCATTAGAATTACCCTTTAGAACCTTTAGAATTACCCTTTAGAATTACCCTTTAGAATTGCTCTTTAGAATTGCCCTTTAGAATTACCCATTCGAATTACCCATTCGAATTACCTATTCGAATTACCCATTCGAATTATCCTTTGGAATTAACCTTTAGGATTACCCTTGCTGGTGTTGGTGTTGGGTTAGCGGCTAGGGTGCCGGCTTTAGGATCCTAGGATCCTGGGTTCGAATCCCGGTCGATTGCTGAATTAACGCCAGGGGGGTTGACTCAGCCTGTCATCCTTCCGAGGTCGGCTAATTGAGTACCAGTTCACTGGTAATTCCCTGTTTGTCATTAAAGGCGGCAAAAAGGGTTGGCGTCAGGAAGGGCATCCGGCCGTAAAACATTGCTTCAAAAAGGGGACCGAAAAACAACAACAACAACAACCACGGTTTCCGAAAAAGGCCAACCCCCGCTTTGCGGGGAAAAATGGCCTCTAAAGGTGGTTATGGTACCCTGGTGTTGGCTTAGCGGTTAGTGTGCCAGCTTTGGATCCTAGGATCCTGGGTTCGAATCCCGGTCGATCGCTGAATTAACGCCAGGGGGGTAGACTCAGCCTGTCATCCTTCCGAGGTCGGCAAATTGAGTACCAGCTTGCTGGGATGAATGATCCCGGTGTGTACCCCGGTTTAGAATAGGTGCACCGTATCCCTGCGCATCGTAAGAGGCGACCAAGGGTTGGCGTCAGGAAGGGCATCCGGCCATAAAAAACATTGCCTCAAACAGGGAACCATGATTGTCATGGGGCCCGCAAGGCTAACCCCCGCTCTAGCGGGGAAAATGGCCTTAAAACGATCATTCATTCATTCATTCATTCACCCTGTAGAATCAAACACGGTGGGGAAGAAAGGCTATTCTTCATTTCTCTAGGGAAGATGGAAGGAAGGGCATCGCCAAATATTGAAGCGGCTTCACCGTTTAAAAATGAACCAGACTCGAAATGATTCGTGTGTCCTCTGAGTCTGTGAGGTCGGTGATTTGAACCCGAACCCCTACTGATACACACCAAAGACTTTATAAATGTTACTTGCTGCTTCTTTGCTTGATGCTCACATTTTGAAGAAGGATAGAGCACAAACAACCATATCGGTTGGCGACCATTGCTTGGGTTTGAATGGCCTCCTCAGTTGAACTTCCTTGCAAGGGAACCCGCAGTTAATCATTCGTACAAGTTACACCTTCACAATCGAGTTGTAATTACTCATGGTGTGTGACTCGTGCATGCGTGTCACTTAACTTGTTTCCATCATCATTCCCAATGCTGTGAATGACAACCGTTTGGTGTTAAAATTTTCAGGTGTGGTGTGCAGGTGTGCAAGACTTTAAATGTTGCCAATTCTCAGGCTTATCTTCTTATATTCACACAGAATCTTCATTGAGAATGAGGAAAGTTACAAGTTTGGGCACATTACAGCAATGCTCCTTTATAAATCCAGACTCGAAAACCATCCTATTTGAAGAAGAGTGCTGCAGACATCGCAAGCAAGGTAATTGACATATCTAAGGGATGCCTGTGTTGTCATGCATTGCAGTATGAGACAGGTGCACCTGTGCATTGTTTTTATGCACACAACGGAGCGTTGTAATTTTCACCGTATGGCATTTGAAGATTGTTACATTTTCTGCCTGATACAATGTTCTGTACAACCTGTGAGCCGCCTGTACGAGAAATACCAAGTGGTCATTAGGTACCCACATAGACAATAGCTGGTTGGTTTTTCTTTAGCCCCGTTGGGCTTGGTCCAAAACTGGGGCTTATGGATTGGGTCTCATCCGTCCGTCCGTCCTTCCTTCCGTGCATGCGTGCGTCCGCAACCATATCTCAGAGATGTATGGACCGATTTTGGTCATACTTGGCACAAAGACAATACATGATGGTATACATATGCAAATCGTTTTGCTTCGCGATGCGATCAAAGATGGCCAGCTGGTAGACTGGCGGCCATTTTAGTTGTAAAAGCCCGATATTGAACACGTCCTCAACCATTTATCGGACATGCATTTACCGATATTGTTCAAACTTTGCACACAAATAATGAATGATGGCTTACATATGCACGTCATTTCTTTTCGAGATCAGATCCGAGATGGCCGAATGGTGGCCATTTCGTTACTTAAATGTGTCTCCTAACATTTCTGGACATGCATGGTCCGATTTTGTTCAAACTTGGCACAAAGACAATATATGAGTATACATATGCAGAAGATTTTGTTTTGTAATCCGCCAAAAGATTGCCGAATTTTAACGGCCGAGCCTTTAACAACTTACAGCAAAATTACTCAAACCATGGGGGCTTTGACATTTTACGTCTTTTTCTTCTTGTTCTTCCTGTTTCTCATAGACGTACAACACCTTTATTCATTGTTGTGTGATGAGTTGTTTGCCCAACTTGTGCGCTGCTCCATTATTCATGAAAAGTGCCATTAAAGCCCATGGTGGCATGGCTGTATATCTGTCCTGGGCATTTTAACGATGCCTGCGATGCGTTGACATAATGCCCAGTCGGCAACAGGCTGGCATAATGAAATAGACTTTGTGGAGTTGGCAAGGTTTATTGTTTAATACTGTGTGTGTCACCAAATTGTTGGCACTAGTTTCATTGTTTAAAGAGGTCAGGTGTTTAAACGTATACAACCTGTTGAAATTACTAAGTTCAGGATTTATTTCATCAGTTTCTCTTTGACTTGCACATGCTATGTATAATGAGGAGCAAAGACGTTTCTCTGCCTTTTGGGAATATAGTCATAACTATAATAATAATTTGAGTTCTCTTACAAGGAACTTCAATGCAGGAGGACGCCATTAGGCCCATATAGAATGTCCAATGGTTGCCAACCTACGGTTGTTTGTCCATGCACTATCCTTTTTATATACAGAGCATCGTTATGCCTATCAAAACTGCATAGTAATAATAATAATAATGATAATAATTAATTAATTAGATATCTGCGATCACAAAGCAATCGCCAAAGGTAAGCCTCCCCCGACTTGGCGTTCGCCCACTACTTACCAGTGGCACAAAATCCAATGATGGCCATAATTTGTTTGGATCACCATATGACCTTGACCGTCAACATTTAGGGATTCGAGTGTAGAGTAAGAAAAAGTGTTCCCATCAATTATAATCTGTCAATATAACTCGTATCATGAAAATCGGACAAAGATTATTCAAGTTGTGATCAAAAATGTGTTTTTTTTGGTTGTTGTTAATTAGGTCACAATCCGAAAGATGTAGGTCAAGGACACAAATCAAATATTAGGTGCACAACTTCAGTGCAGCTGCACTATTATGTTGCAAAAACATATTGGAAGGCCAAGCTGTCTGAGAATCCACATTTGCCAAATTGAGCGATGACAAAAAACTAGTTGTTTTTTTCAGACCGCCATTTGACCTTCACCTTTAACCTGGAGGGATATGATGTAAATCAAGCATAAATGCGACTTACTTTCGGATGTCCATGGAGGGCAGTGTTGTTCCGATTGGATAAAACTTAGTCAAGTTGTGGTGAAAACTGAGAAAATGCCTATAATTTGGTCATGACCTTAAAATTAGGTCAAGATCAAAAATGTTGTGGCAACCTCTCATAATTTTTATTCCCATTATTGATGCAAAATTTCATTTTGTAAAGATCTCGGACATTGGCAGAAAAATGGGAGAAAATCCTAGATGGTGGTTTAATACGACAGTGGGTGTAAGATTTTGGTCATACTTGGCACAAAGATCCAGATGGTAAGATCCAGAGGGTAACCTTTAATCCGGAGGGTATGTTGTAAATTAAGTGTAAATGTGCCTTGTTCTAAGCTATCTTGTTCTGGCACCAAACGTCTGCCCTGCCTTGACCACGATACTCATCCACTTCCTCCCTCTGTCCTCAGCCAACTCTCCCCACTCTCCAATTCACCTTACTGATATTCCTCTTCACACAATCCTCCCATCTCAACCGCAGTCTCCCTCTTTTCCTCTTGCATTGCTCCTTCAACCTATCCGCTCTCTTTGCCATTCTCTATTCCCCCATCCACACTAAGTGTCCATCCCATCTCAGCCGGACTTTCACAAATCTCCCCATCATCGGCACTCATCTGCACACCAATCTCCTCCCTCACTTCATCTATCCTATCCACCCTCTTCACTCCCGCAATCATCCTCACCCAGTTGTTCTCGCAAACCTGCAGCCTCTGTTGTTGTCGTCTCTCTGTCATTGCTACCGTCTCCAGACCGTAAAGGTAGGCCGGCATTCCACACAACATCAGAACCCTTCCTTTCAATCTCCTTGAAATCTTTGTCTGCCATTACACCCTCCACCCTCCTCCAAACATTTGCACCCACGGGAATCCTCCTCGGCACATCTGCCTCCGACTTATCATACCCGGTCACTGTCCCACATAACTCTGTAGATGCAGCTCACCGCCTCTCCCTCCCCGGTTCAACAGCTCCCCAAGATATCCTTCACTGACCTTCAATACTGCCCTTTGCCTCCTACCCCCATCCTTGATCACTGCACCCCCCTTCCTGTCCTTGCTATCCTCATCCCTGTCACGAGGCAATTTATAGATCATCTTCCTCTTACCATATCTTCTTCTAATTTGTTCACCTCCTCTTGCATATCATTCCTCGCCTTGTCCAGAGATCTCCTTGCTGCTTTCTTATTTTCCCATACAGGTGCAGCAACCCTGCATCTGGCTGCCCCCTCTATCGTTGATCTTCTATATCCTCTTAGAAACCTCCTTTTCCATGCTTATCTGCAGCCTGTGGTTCTCGAATCCCTTTTTCCACTTCCTCTATTTCTACCCCTGTTTATATCCCTCAACGATGCACTCTTTCCTGAGGTCCTTCCACACAACATTTTGCAATCCCCCTAAATGCCTCTCCGTACTTACTCTATGGCAACGTTTCCCTTGCACTTCCCCCACCGAATAATCCTCCGATCCCTGCTCTTAACCTCCCTCCTTTTCTTCATCTATACCATAAAACATTTCACCACCTGGAGCAGCAACGAAGGCTGGAAAGGGTGGAAATGCGAATGGTTCGGTGGATGTGTGGAGTATCATTGAGAGAGAGGAAGACAAATGATGAATTGCGAAAGATGATGGGAATATTGCCTGTGATTGATGCTGTGAAGAGAAACAGTTTGAGATGGTTTGGTCACGTGTTGAGGAAGGATGAAAGTGACTGGTTGAGAAGAGTGATGGAAATGAATGTAGAAGGAAGTAGAGGACGGGGAAGACCGAGAAAGACTTGGCTAAAGATGGTGGAAGAAGAAATGCGGGCAAGGGGGTTAACAAGGAGAGATGCAGAAAATAGGGCAAGATGGAGAAGATTGTCATGGGGACCGCAAGGCTAACCCCCGCTCTAGCAGGGAAAATGGCCTTAAAATGCTTGTTGTTGTTGTGTTGTATACCATAAAACACTGCAGGCTTGTGTTTGGTGGTAACATGCTCTCCTGTCTTCACCCGGCCCTGCTACTCCAATATGAGCATTAAAATTCCCCCACAATGCACAGCATTACCTCCATCTCAACCATTCCCATCAACCTCTCCAGTGCAATCCTGAATTCCTGCTTCTCTATCTCAGCCCTTCCAGTTTGTGGCCCATATACTGACAGAACACACACCATTTGCCCTGTGTATCACCACCTATGCCACAACTATCCGTACCTTCCATCTTTCCACTCTGACCACCTGCTTTCTGATCTCATCCGATTCTAATATTCTCACGCCATTACTCCTTTCATCCCCACCCGCATTCCCCAGCTTTGCTTATACCCTCCTACCAACCTCCTTGCCCTGTCTACTTTCCATCTTGTCTCATACACACAACACTTCCAACCTCCTTCTCTGCATCATCTCCACCACCTCAACCCCTCTCCACCATAATTGGGCCATGACCTTAAAATTGAGGGGGGGGGGGGGGGGGATGAGGGGAATTGTAGCAACAAACCCTACAGCAACACAAAGCCTTCTCCTATGCTATAGGGGGAGGCTTAATAATTTGAATTATCTTCCAACTAACTTCAATGCCTTGATCTTTTCTACCCCTGCTAATTCACCCCAAACCCACCTCCTTCAAATTCCCTGTTTTCTTTCCTGAAATCCCTTGTAGTTTCCATCTTGTTTATCCCACGTACCCTGCCCCAGCCCTCTCTCTCCCACAGATCTCCTGGTGTCCCTGTTCCCAACTGTTGTTGTGCTTCCCTCTCTCTCTCTCGCTCCCTTTATTATATGTTCTATGTGTTAGCTCTTATACGAGCTTCGACCAAGCATACAGAAAATGCAGGAGGAAGGACCTGCCATCAAACCTGTGTTATGGTAGTTTGTCCATGCACTATCCTTTTTCAATACTGAGCGTCATTAGGCCCGTCAAACATGTGCGATGGTTGCCAACCTATGGTTGCTTATCCAATATCCATGCTGCATCCTTTTTTTTAAATTCTGAGTGTCAAGCAAGGAAGCAGCACATACCCTTTTTTAAAGTCGTTGGCATAACTCGGCTCGGGTCTGGAGTTTGACCTGCTGCCCTCACAGACCGAGAGTGACACTCTAACCATTACACCACCGAGTAAAAGTTGGTATGAACATTCATCCATTGGACAAGGTTCAACCACTGATACATCTGGGTTTGCATCGACTGTCTCTTGGTCGCTGTGGAATCCAAAGCTCTCAACATCATTGGCATCTGCCATAAAATGAGTGCCACAGGGCCCGCTGCTCTCTCATCGCAGACAGGTTGGCGGTCTCTCTGTTTTCTACATCCACTCCTCCGCTCCGTCTGCTCTTTCATCCCTCCATCTCTCCGCAGCCCTCCAGGTAGCATTTTGTCTTCCAGCAACCCCCATTTAGTGAAACTCCTAAAATCCAGACTTGCTGCTCAGAGCTTCAAGTTTACAGTGCATGACCATCTGAGGTCATCTACTTCCCTTCCCAGGATCTTTTGTATCCTCATTAACTCTCCCCTCTCTCCTGTCCATTAATCCTCTATTGTCTCACTCCCTCAATGCCAATGTGTTGCCTCTTCCCTCTTTCATTCTGCTCTTCTTTGAACCCAGACTTTTTATAAATTCAATTTCACAATGAGACATCGTCAAGGCTTTAAATGACGTAATTAATTTAATTTGCAGGGAAATGCTTTTTGGTTTCTCTATCTTGCCTATGTCAGGAGCAGCTTTACCAAACTTGGATGAATGACATTTTATGTGAATAACAAAGATGGTTGGGCAGACATGGATGAATCGTTACACTGCATGGGATTTGAATCATCAGGTCACGGCTTTAGGAAGTAACTGCTGATATTGCAAATTCAACCAGACTGCACAACATTCATTGTTTTTCCAACAATGACTTCATGCAACGCATTCTCACGTCTTAAAGGTTGTTTTACTGCATCCACACTCTCTCGTACCACCACAAGTGCAGGCAACCATTGAATAGATTGATCGTAAGCACACTTGCACATTTATAATGCTTAATATGATGAATATAATGTTCCTTGCTAGCAATATAATTTCACATGAGTGCAATTATGCCTGAGCCACCTGGATTCAAATATACAATATCGCAGCTCATATCGACTTGCGAATCCATGATGAAGCAAGGTTTTTTTTTGTTTTTGGCAGAGATCTCTATCTGAAACCTGCCTTATTGCAAATTGATGCGTTTTTTAGAGAAGCTCTCCTTTTCTTTGACCTCAAGCATGATCTCAGACCATCAGTTAAGATTCACACCGTCATTCTACCCTGGACGTACTGCTTGTGTTCTTCCAACAATGGATGAAGACCCTCAATGTCGGACATGATATCATGGCCGTCTCTGTAGTAGGAAGGCCACCTCCACATATGGCTTACGGACTTCCTCTATACTCTCGTAGCCAACGTGTAGCTCTTAACGGAATCCTCTCATCTCCTCTCTCTGTTAATGTTGGAGTGTCCAGACGCCCAGTCCTCTGCATAATCTTCATTAATGATATTTCTGACTCTGGAAAATCTCTCTTGTCTGATCTCTCTCCACCCATTGCCATAACATCCCTCACCTTTCAGAAAGGCAGGCAGCAACCTCTTCTGTCTCTGTAGATTTTGATAGAATCATAAGCTAATCAAACACAGAATATGCCTTTCAATCCTGATAAATCTTGTTCTATCATTCTGTCTTTCCAAAAAGACTGTCTGGCAAAACCTCCCATCTACTTCCTTAACAATCCTCTTGAAGAAGTTCAATTGCTCAAACTTTTTTGCGTTGCTCACAGCCATAATTTTTCTTGGGCAAACCACATATCTAAGTTTTCCTCCTATGCCAGTCATCCTCTGGCATCCTCCATCGTGCAAAGCCTTTCCTTGGCACACCTCAACTTTTATCTACCAAACTTGCATGAATGCCAAAGGCCTTCATCCACATATTGATGGAGTACTGCTTTACCCTTTGGGCTCTGGCTTCACACTTTGCTCATTTTGAAGCTGTGGAATCTAATGCCTTCAAAATCATTGGAATCTCCTGCGGAGTGTCTGGGCCAATCACTTTCGGATCGTAGACAGGTCTTTTCTCTCTCTCTCTTGTACCACCTCCTTTCTGGACTTACACCATCTGCTGTTTCTGTACTCTGTACCCACCAAGTTTGTGCAGGGTGCACACAGTCTGCCAGTAACCCATTTTTGGTGAAACCCCCAAAATCCAAAGTCACTGCTCACCTCCTCTCCTTCGTTTCTCTTTTTACCCACCTATAGAACCAACTTCCTCAGTCTCTTCAATCTCATTCTTCCCTCCAGAGGTCCAACACAGCTGTGCACCACCGTTTCAGGTCATTCCCTATCTACAACCATGATCTTTGCTACCTCTATTAACCCTCCCCAAGGCCACCTCTTTCTGAGTTTCCGGTGTTTCTTTCCACTTCCGTTATTGAGAGTTTGCAGCTGTGTCTGACCCTGTTGTTGGTGTTTCCCTCCCCCCTCTCTTTCTGCTGTTCTTTTCATTCTGGAACTTCCTGATCCTTTCTGCGTTCAAACTCCTCCACAATCCTCGACACTATACAAACAAGAGAGTTCATAGAACATGATACTCTCGGTCTCTGTTCAAGTATATACTTCAATTTAAATATATAATGATAATAAAGATTGTTTAAAAAAAATTCTGAAAGTCTAGCGCGACTGAAGCAGTTTTATGCATCACCCTTATACACGACCTTGTTTAAAATGTTCAATACTGCAAAATAGAAGGATTTTTAAAGTGCAAACAAGGTGATTTGTGTTCTACACTGTTCAAGTATATAATTCAATTTAAATTAATTAATTCCAGGTTTTACGGCCAAGGTTACACCGACCTACGTAACACATTACGCTCGTAACACATTACGCTCGTTCTTCGTGCCTGTTGTTTGTGTTCCTTATGACATCCTTAAAAACAGTAAGTTTCCTGTTTGGAATGATTTTTTACAGCGGAGCCCATAGGACAAAGCCATCTAGAACATTGTTTGTCCGTACGCATGTCCCCTCAAACGTATACCAATCAGAGCTGAGGATCTGGTCACATGATAGGGTGATGTGATGTGATTACGTCTGTCGTCTGATGTCATTACAGCGGTACGGCGGCTGACTCCACACACGACCATTTTGATTCCAATTTCGTTCAGGCCGAACATATTGTCGAACCTGTCATACAGGGTGAGTCAAAAGTAGCGCCCGATTTCTGTATATATATATATATATATATATATATATATATATATATATATATATATATATTGTTACAGATCGCGGTTTAAGATGTTAGTTACCGAGCGGTTTGGTATTGCCGCGACCTAACAGGATCCCTGGCTCACCCGATTCACCCAGGACTTTGGCCGGATCGCACCACAGCTAGTCAATAGGGAAAAGACAAAGGCGACGAATGCAAAGAGGAAAACGAAGGCAAAGAACGGTTTGGAAATACGACTGAATTTATTGACTATTTACACACACAAGCAAAAAGGAGCAATCAAGTTTATTTACAACACATAAGACGCAGGTGACACAGTGCAAATACTAGCTTATCTACAGGCTTAACTTATCCCAGGACAGAACAAACAAAAGACACTGACTCACGCGGGGAATTGCAGGAATCGCAGGATGTGGATGGCTGGAGGGAGAGGGAGGTCCAAGGGGGTCATGCAGCACGATCGGCGCGTTTAGCAGCCGCCGTTCCTTTTCGGCCCTGCTCCAAACCGCCGCCCAGGCCCCAAGCAGCTGCCGGGTGTCGCTGCTGCTGCCGCCTCCGCTTGCCTTGCCAGGCCTTGTCCCACTCGTCTGTTCCAACCCTCAACTCTTTCTTGGTCCCTCACTCTTTACCACTCTCTCTTGACGACCAACTCAGACCAACTCAGACCTCTCTCACCAAGACCAACCCTTTTTTGACCAACGACTCAGACCCTCTACTGGCAACCGACTCAAAGTGCATCTCTCCTCTGTAAAAACGCATCTCCTTTTGGACACGCCCTGCCTTGGGTTATATAGGCCCCCGCCCCTCAACCTTTGCGAACCTCCCCGACCGCTCTTCCTCCGCCCTCTCTAGCCAAACCCCTGGCTCATGGTTGGTCGAGTGGGGCTGGCTCACTCCTCCCCTCTATGACGAGGTGGAGACACGCCTTTCTTCCCCGACTCGAGCCTCGTGGTCAATGGCGGTTCTTGGAGGGGAGGTAATATGGGCAATCGAGGCTCGGCAATGACGAGAGGGGATGTAATATGGAAATGGAGGTTTTGGGGATGGGAAGGAAAGGGAGGTTTTGGGGATGGGAAGGAAGGGGGATCTATTCTCTTTCACTGGTGCAATGGAGTATTTCAATTAATGGAAGACACAGCCTTACGCTAATACACATAATAAGGATATAACTGTCAAAAAAAAGATATATCGTGTCCTGCATGTATGTTGTATGGACTAACTACGGGAACGCCCTTTGACCTTTTATACAACCACAACGGAGGGAGGAGGGGTGATATATTACAACAACCTTTTACAACAACATTTTACCACAACAATAAAATATAAAAAAACATTCTCATATCCACAACACTGCACCCTCCTCCCCTTAGGCACGTCCCGGGCCTATAGCTTTTACCTTAGTGTGGCACGTAGGTGTAGTTCCCTCTACTTTTAACCTGACCCTGAGTGCGACAGTTTTAAAACATAAATAAATGTGTCCCGCTGCTCCATTGCACCCTGCCTAACAGACTTACGCCCACAGTTAACCGAATTGCGGAATGGTCTTCAAACTATACACTGACGGTGGGAAGCATTATTTACAATGACGCTATTTTTATTTACAAAACTAACCCAGGACCTGTGATTGTTCTTTCTGGGGGGGAGACAGTCTGCTCTGCATCGACGCACCATGAACGCACCCAAAAACGCACCAATACACACCCAAGCACCAATCGGTGCAGTCACCATTGTTCAATGAATAAAAATAAATTCAACAACCCCTAACCCTGCAGGTGATCTCTTGCTCTTCGGCTCCCTCTGCTGGTTATTATTATTTGGTCTTCCAGATGTTGTCATTCTTTTGCTTTGCTTACTGGCGGCCTATTTTCAATAAAGTGTGCCCAATGTGTCCTTTTTATTTGCTTTATTTATGGCCCACAGGGCCGACTATGTGTGGTTCACCTGTGGGGCATCGGTGCCCTGTGGCCAAGGTCCGCCAGCAAGATTTCGGGCCCTCATGGCCGGTTCCAGCAGAGGGGCCATGCCCCAAACCATGGGGTCCATAAGTGGTGCTCGGCCACAGACATGTGGTCCATAATGTGGTGCATCGATGCAGACAGCTGGTTCTGGGAATTTCGGGCGCACAATGGCCGACCCACGCACGCTCCCCTCGGCGCCCAACGGCGCACAGGTCATGTGGGAGACAAAAGGGGAAAGACAATTGAGCGAGGGGTAAGGTCACAAGGGTACACATCAATAAGGCAATGCAAGGCGAAATGCGTACGGAGGGCGAAGTGAGAAAGCTCGTCCCTACCGTACGTCACCCCCCTGTCACCTACCCTACCCTTACCCCATATGTACAAAAATTTACACATTTACAAATTCGTCACTACTGTCACGTCTTCCCCATATTTCCCCTATACCATTAAATGTCGTGCCCAGGTCCACCGCATCTCACGTAGACAACTTTCGGACATCTTGCTAGTTATTCTTAGTCTATGTCAGTTAAGGACTCGTTTCCATTAATTCTGACTCTTCGTTGCACCAGAATGTGATTGTATGGCACCAGTAGTGAGTTTAGGACCTCCCCTTACCTCCTCCCATCTTCCCCATGAAACAACAACAACAACAACAACTACAACTACAACAACAGAGGAGAATGGGGGCGGCGCGGCGCGGGGGGAGTGTGCGTCCTCACACCGGCTCGGTTAGCCGCCATTGACCATGCGCTCCGACGGGGTTACCACGAAGGGGCTCCCTGTCAGCTCCTCGTCAGGGGCGGAGCCGGTAACCCCCCCGCACCCAATAAGAAGGGCGGACCGATTCCATCTGGGGCGGAGCTAACTAGCCGAGGGCGTGTCACTCCCCGCCGGATATACGCAGCCACTTACCGGACGTGACGTGAGATGCGCCCCCAGCTTGAGAAGGCAAGTCACCACCTCCGAGCGCTGAGTGAGACCTCCCGCATCTTTGGACTGGACCGGGTCGATTTTGCCCCTGAGCCAAGGTGCACCTTGAGCCATCGAAGACCTGCCCCTCCTTGCCATCAATCCCCGTGTGAGTCAGTTTTGTCCCGTTTATCTGTCGTCTGTCGGGGCTAATATAAGAGTGTGTCTAAGTGCCTGCCTTTCTATGCTGTCCCTCTTGTCGTTGTAATCTGACCTTCCGCCCTAATATAACCTCCTCCGGAGGTCTTGAGAACCGTATCCCTGGTGTCGTGTCATTTTAATCCCAGCCGTTGTGTCCTTTTCCTTCATTGATTTAGCGTAGCGCGACTCGGCAACGTTCGAGTATAATCGGGTAACTTGTGCGGACACGGCGGCCATTCCGCTCGGCCCACCATAACATCAAAGTCGTGTCTGTAACAATTGGTGTCAGGAGTGTCGGATTCGGACCTGGGACTAAATTTGTTAGGCCCAAATTTTGGGAAGTAGAATTCGATCCGGAGCGCGTTTACGCGCTCGAAATTATAAAGGCGAAATTTGATTGTGTTTTACAAAATATAAAAACCCGAATTTTGAAAGTCGCGCTATGGCAGACCAAGACAGCTGGGGTCCGGTAGAGGAGAGTGAGGCAGGGTCGGTCCAGGACCAAATTGAGGGACGCGAGGAGAGCGAAGCAGCGAGGGTAGCAGACGCACAAAATAGCGTCGTTGCGCCCGACATAGCGGGTGCGCAAAATGGCGCCTCGCTGGTCGCGGCGCCCGCGACCGTGGCAGCGCCCCTGGTGGATTCGAACCTTTTCCTCCTGCAAATGAGGGCCTTTATGGAACAAATGGGAGACCAAATTGGAGGTTTGAAAAACCGGATGGATGCTCAGGGTGAGCGATTGGAAGGCAAATTGAGGGACATGAGGGACGAAGCGAGGGGTACCGGTGAGGGATTAGACAAGAAATTAGAGGGGTTAGACAATGGGATAGAAGGGGTGAAACATGGGTTAGGAAGTAGAATAGAGGGATTAGACAATAGATTAGGGGAAATACAGGAGGGGTTAATGGGGGTAGAAAACAGAATGGCCGCTCAAGAGAATCAAATGGAAGGGATGCAAAAGGGGTTAGAGGGGTTAGAAAACACCATGGAAGGCAAATTGAGGGACATGAGGGACCAAGCGGAAAGGGAAGTTAAACAAATGGGGCAGCAGATAGAGGGGGTCAGAATGGGGGTAGAAACCAAACTGGATGCTCACAGGGAGGAAATGGAGCAGGTGAGGGTGGCATCTGGGCAGGAGATGCAAGTGATGGGAGAGGAGATCAGAAGAGGAGTGAGTGAGGAGGTCGGAGGAGTGCGCGAGGAGGTGAGGCACTGTAAGGAGCGCATGGAGAAGGAGGTGAGAAAGGGGACTGTAAAATTGCAAAGTGGTATAGAGGAGTTGACGCTGGGAGTAGAACAACTGACAGTGGGACAAAAGGAGTTGGGGGACCAGGTAAAGAAGAACACAGCGGTAATAGAGGGTTTAAAATCGACACAGAAGGAGATGAAAAAGGACGTAGGGGTAATTAAAAAAGAATGTCAGATGGTACGTGAGGGACTGACAACGAGGCTGGACGAGGTGATAGAGGGAATGGAGACGAAGGACCGGCAGGTGAGGACGCACATGGAAACGGTCAAGGTAGCCTTGGAGGACGAGCTTGAGGAGACGTACCGGGGAATAAAAGAGGTGAAGCAGATATTAGAAGAAGTGGAAGAAGGGGTGAGCGAAATTAAGAAGCGACGGAGAGAGGATAAGAAAGAGATAAAAGAGGAGATAAAAGAATTGGTCCAAAGTCTGTGTCTGGATCACTTTGATGTTATGGTGGGCCGAGCGGAATGGCCGCCGTGTCCGCACAAGTTACCCGATTATACTCGAACGTTGACGAGTCGCGCTACGCTAAATCAATGAAGGAAAAGGACACAACGGCTGGGATTAAAATGACACGACACCAGGGATACGGTTCTCAAGACCTCCGGAGGAGGTTATATTAGGGCGGAAGGTCAGATTACAACGACAAGAGGGACAGCATAGAAAGGCTGGCACTTAGACACACTCTTATATTAGCCCCGACAGACGACAGATAAACGGGACAAAACTGACTCACACGGGGATTGATGGCAAGGAGGGGCAGGTCTTCGATGGCTCAAGGTGCACCTTGGCTCAGGGGCAAAATCGACCCGGTCCAGTCCAAAGATGCGGGAGGTCTCACTCAGCGCTCGGAGGTGGTGACTTGCCTTCTCAAGCTGGGGGCGCATCTCACGTCACGTCCGGTAAGTGGCTGCGTATATCCGGCGGGGAGTGACACGCCCTCGGCTAGTTAGCTCCGCCCCAGATGGAATCGGTCCGCCCTTCTTATTGGGTGCGGGGGGGTTACCGGCTCCGCCCCTGACGAGCTGACAGGGAGCCCCTTCGTGGTAACCCCGTCGGAGCGCATGGTCAATGGCGGCTAACCGAGCCGGTGTGAGGACGCACACTCCCCCCGCGCCGCGCCGCCCCCATTCTCCTCTGTTGTTGTAGTTGTAGTTGTTGTTGTTGTTGTTTCATGGGGAAGATGGGAGGAGGTAAGGGGAGGTCCTAAACTCACTACTGGTGCCATACAATCACATTCTGGTGCAACGAAGAGTCAGAATTAATGGAAACGAGTCCTTAACTGACATAGACTAAGAATAACTAGCAAGATGTCCGAAAGTTGTCTACGTGAGATGCGGTGGACCTGGGCACGACATTTAATGGGGGAAAAAGGGGAAGGTCGGTTCTACAGAGTGTTATTTACAGGCAATGGGACTAGGGAATGGGGGATTGGGGATAGTTGGGGAGTATTGTGGAAATAGGGGAGTATTTACAAGCGGATATTGAGGCCAAGTCCCATATCCGCAACATTGCACCCTTCTCTACCCTCGGGGCGTCCCGACCCGATAAATTTTTACCTATTTTAGTGTGGCACTCAGATGTAGTTCCCTCTACTATTAACTCTACCCTGAGTGCGACAGTTTTACAGATATTCACAAATGAGTAAATATGTCCCCCTGCGACGTTGCACCCTTCTCCTCACAGAAGCACACCCACAGGATAACCGAATTGCGGAAAGAATTCGCAAACTAAACATACAGCCGGTAGGGAGCATTATTTACACAAGACTACGCTGATATTTACACTACGATCCAGGACCTGTTTTTGGAGGAACACATGCAGATGTTATGCATAGAGAGAGCACGCATGCCAGCATCGATACACCAACCCACGAGTGCTCTGTGGCCTTACGGCCTTTAATAATGTGCAGAGCACCCCATCCAAGCACCAAAAGCACCACCCCATCACACAGTCAGCACCATCCGGTGCAGTCACCATTGTTCAATGAATAAAAATAACTTCAACAACCCCTAACCCTGCAGGTGTCTCTTGCTCTTCGTGTGGTGCACTTGGCCTTCTTGCCTCTTTCAAAAAATAAAGAAAGGCGCCAACCGCGTCCATTTCTTTATTGTGGCCGTCAGGGGGCCAACTATAAGTGGTTCACCTGTATGGCATAGGTGCCACGTTGACCCATAGGTCCATCCACGGGTGGTGCTTGGCCGCATAAGAACTGCGGTCCATGGTGGGTGGCCACAAACATTGCGGTCCATATGGTGTATCGATCCAGGCAGCAAGCAGCGAAAGTGCAGGCCCACAACTGCGAAGCCAGCACCTCTCTCTCCTCTCTCTCTCTGCCCCAAAGCCAGATCCTCGGAGGTGGGAGACAAAAGAAGCAGACAAGTGAGTAAGGTGGTAAGGGCGCAAAAGTGCACGCAACACAAGGTAATGCACACTAGGGGCACATGGGAACCAGGTGAGACAGGTACGTTCCTACCGTACGCTCCCCCCCCCCCCACCAGGTAACCTACATTGCCCCTCCCTTACCCCTTACTGTATCCACAAAACACAACACTACCCATAAACATCTATTTTACTAATCAACAAACGTCCCTACTGTCTTCCCCGTTCCTCCCATAAACCAAATTCGTCTTCTCTCCCTCCTAACCAATCAAATTTGCTATTTCCAACTCTCATCAAAATTTGCCATCTCCAACTCAACATCAAAATTTGCCATCACCAATTCATCATCAGTCCCTCCTAAGGAGGGAGAGATGGAATCACCCCAATGTCTCATCCACGTCGTGATGCGTCTCACCAATCCACACAGCAATTCTCAGTTCCTGCACACAGAACAAAGAAAACACAGGTGTGGAGTCATCATCATCACCACAGGTAAGTGGCTGCGTATGGTGCGACAGGTTCATCAATCCTAACTATTTCCTAAATGACTTTAACAACTTTACACTACCCGGGGTCTTTCTCTGGCCAAACCATTGGCCCTCTTACACTATGGGTTCTACAAACCAATTCCCATTGGCCAAACTGTGGTGCTTTTCAATTTGGGGTCTCACTCCCCCGATTCATCTCCCGGTGCCCTCGCACAATTTCTGGGCTGTGGCGTGTACCTCTCCCAGCGGGTCTACCCACCTGCACACCTCCACCACTGCAGTTGCCTCCGAGCTTACCTGCTCCTTACCCTAACCTAACTACCTGGGGAAGGCCCTCTGGCGCTCTCCCCACTCGGTGCCCTCTCTGGCACTGGGCTGCCCGATCCACACCCGGGATCCTCAGGCACCCACTCACAACTACCGGCTCCCAGAGCCCACCTGCGGCCTCATCTGGCCGACATCCTCACAGTGGTGGAGTGCCCAACCAACTACACACACTAACAGGCTACACGCCCAGCCATTTCCACAACACTTATGCACCCATCCGCAATACCATTCTGTCACCCGCACCACAGATGCCAATATCCAACCACAATTTACCTATACCCTCTACCTAACACTTACACTACCCGCCCCGGGTACTCGTGAAAGGGGTCCACTCTTCCCCCATCCACACCTTCGCACCATGCACACCACTCCGTACCACTTACTCCAACTCTCTCCACACACCTGTACTTGCACACCTGTGCTCTCACACCTGGTGCCACCTGCACCCTTCTCTCCCCAAGCGCATTCGTGCTGATCCACACACTTACTACTCATACACTGCTCCACACACCTGTCCAGTTGCACACCTGTGCAATCACACCTGTTCAATTCTCACACACACGGCATCATCTCAGCTAACTACTCCCTTCTAAAACTTGCGCTTCCCAGTCGTCCCTTTAAACTATTGCGCTCCCACGTCATTATCATCCACACTGATCTACCTGCGTCCCCACTACAGGTATCAGTCACTAACTAATCTTAACGTCACCTAATGTCATCTTCGCTAGATCCCTACACACAATATATCCTAACCCACCCGGGCTAGTTTTCACTGCCATACACCCCATAATCTATTGCTCCTTTTCCCCCACATGGGAAGGGCGGCAGGGATGCCAGCCTTACCCACCGGGCCCATCGCTCACTACCAATTTTGCACATCAAATTTCAACAAATCAAAAATTTGCCAATCCTACTCATCTGCCAATCACTACTGCCAATCCCTTGCCAATCATCAAATTTTGTTTTTCTCTAATTTTGGGTCCAAAACACTAACCTCATCACGATCACCATCATCACAGTCCGCTATATCCTAGCCTCGGTGCGTCATGACATCATTAAACTCGGCTTCGTAAAGCCAAGCAATGAATTCGGGTGGTTTGGTTGCCTGCAGGTTGAATCCGTCCGGCTTTCGGTTCAAGGGAGGTGGTTTGGTTGGACCGAGATTCCACGCACCATCTCGGCGCGGCACCTTGCGGTCCCGGGCCCGATGGCTCAATCTCCCCTGGTCGGAACCCCGTCCCCACGAGGGGGCACCGTTCCGCTTCCTCCCACTCGCCCTCGAACCGGACCGGTCGCCTCGCCCGACAAAGCCCGGACTCGACCGTGTGGGGCGGGGCCAAGCCCGAATCGGCAACGACGCTTCGAAGAGAAGCGACGCAGCATCGACCCGCGCCGGGCCTCGCACCCCTCGCACCGAGCGCTCGCATCGGCTATCCGTCGCCCTAACCGCTAACCTGGTTACCATCGATGCTTTACTTGCATGCTTACAAGCATACGCTACCCCTTTCACCCTCACAAAACCTGGCGTTCCAACGCCGTCCGTACATTCCACCAACGCTCTCCCTGTTACACACCACACCTCTCGCGCACACTTTGGTCCACACCTCTCCTCCGTTACGTCCTCCGTAACACTCACCATGGGCGTGCACTCTTGCATCCACCCACTAACGCGCTCACATGGGCTCTCCCACACCCGCGCCATGACCAACTCAGGTGTGCTTCCTCGCACACGTTCCACCACCACCTTACTCTCCGTGTCACACTTCGTACACCCCGACGTGCATTCTCGCTCGCACTCGGTTTCACACTCGCGCTCCGATGTGCCCTCTCGCACCTGCGCCATCACCAACTCACTATTCGTGTCACACTCCGTACACCCCGACGTGCATTCTCGCTCGCACTCGGTTTCACTCCCACACTTTATAACACACCCACTCGCCGACGCACACTTTTTTCTCCCACGCGTGCCATTTCCACTCACACGGGACCCTTCACCAACGCCCGGGTGCCATATCGATCCCAATCGCGCGACAATTCTTTTGTCGCTAAACATCCATTTACAAAATCTCCCAGCACAATACACAGCACGTCTCACCTTCGGGGTTCTTCTTCCTCCCTGCACCAAAACCTGCAAACTTCCATTCGGATTAGGCACAGCATCGTGATGTGAGCAGGGACTTTGTACATAATCCATTTCTCCCTGCAATTCCCGGGCTACCTCCGTCATCTCTTCAATTTTAATTCCCGCTACTGCTTTTTCTTTATTAACCTCGGCGACCGTTGGCTTTAATAAAACACCCTCCTCTACCTCAGCGGTCGCCGGCTTTTCCAAACCCCGTGTCGCGATTTCTACCCCCGTCATTGTACCCGTGCTTTCCTCCGCTTCGCTCAACCAGCGCTTTTCGACCCGCGTTACTTCCTTGTGCACCCCTGGGACCCTTTCGCCCAACTTGCGGTCTCTGTCCCTCTGCTCCCTTGCCTCCCTATCGGCCCTCATTCCGTTCGTTGTTTCTTCAGTTTTTCTTTTAGGTCCTTAGTCATTTGAACACCCATGTTGTTAATTTCCCTGTTGGATATGAGCCCCTGGGCATACATTTTGTTTTCTTCATCCCACTGGGTCAAAAATTTCAACAAATTTGCAAGAAATGGATCCCAGGCCGTTGGCACCGCGGGCTCGGCTGCCGCGCGCTCGTACGAGGCGCCTTTTTGCGCGCCTGATACCTCGTGCGTGAGAGCGCCATTTTGTGCACCTGATACACCCTCAACCACACCTTCTTTACTCTCCTCCACCACTTTTCCCACTTCTTCCCTGGGGTCCTGGGTCGATTCTACCCCGTCTATCTCTCCCACCGGCATCCCGTCGCCTTGACCAGCCATGGCGCGATTTCAAAATTCGGGTTTTGTAAAACAAAACAAATTTCGGCCGCTCCAAATTTTGACCAAATTTTTTTTTTTTCTCTATTCGTTTTTTTTATTAAAAATTTGGTCGGGCCTCGAATCCCACTCCCAGACACCAATTGTTACAGATCGCGGTTTAAGATGTTAGTTACCGAGCGGTTTGGTATTGCCGCGACCTAACAGGATCCCTGGCTCACCCGATTCACCCAGGACTTTGGCCGGATCGCACCACAGCTAGTCAATAGGGAAAAGACAAAGGCGACGAATGCAAAGAGGAAAACGAAGGCAAAGAACGGTTTGGAAATACGACTGAATTTATTGACTATTTACACACACAAGCAAAAAGGAGCAATCAAGTTTATTTACAACACATAAGACGCAGGTGACACAGTGCAAATACTAGCTTATCTACAGGCTTAACTTATCCCAGGACAGAACAAACGGGACAAAACTGACTCACACGGGGATTGATGGCAAGGAGGGGCAGGTCTTCGATGGCTCAAGGTGCACCTTGGCTCAGGGGCAAAATCGACCCGGTCCAGTCCAAAGATGCGGGAGGTCTCACTCAGCGCTCGGAGGTGGTGACTTGCCTTCTCAAGCTGGGGGCGCATCTCACGTCACGTCCGGTAAGTGGCTGCGTATATCCGGCGGGGAGTGACACGCCCTCGGCTAGTTAGCTCCGCCCCAGATGGAATCGGTCCGCCCTTCTTATTGGGTGCGGGGGGGTTACCGGCTCCGCCCCTGACGAGGAGCTGACAGGGAGCCCCTTCGTGGTAACCCCGTCGGAGCGCATGGTCAATGGCGGCTAACCGAGCCGGTGTGAGGACGCACACTCCCCCCGCGCCGCGCCGCCCCCATTCTCCTCTGTTGTTGTAGTTGTAGTTGTTGTTGTTGTTGTTTCATGGGGAAGATGGGAGGAGGTAAGGGGAGGTCCTAAACTCACTACTGGTGCCATACAATCACATTCTGGTGCAACGAAGAGTCAGAATTAATGGAAACGAGTCCTTAACTGACATAGACTAAGAATAACTAGCAAGATGTCCGAAAGTTGTCTACGTGAGATGCGGTGGACCTGGGCACGACATTTAATGGGGGAAAAAGGGGAAGGTCGGTTCTACAGAGTGTTATTTACAGGCAATGGGACTAGGGAATGGGGGATTGGGGATAGTTGGGGAGTATTGGGGAAATAGGGGAGTATTTACAAGCGGATATTGAGGCCAAGTCCCATATCCGCAACAATATATATATATATACATATATATATATATATATATATACATATATATATATATATATACATATATATATATATATATATATATATACATATATATATATATATATACATATATATATATATATATATACATATATATATATATATATATACATATATATATATATATATACATATATATATATATACATATATATATATATATATATATATATATATATATATATATATATATATATATATATATATATATATATATATATATATTGTTGCGGATATGAGGACTGTATATTTTTTTGATTGTGTGAATTATTATTATTGTTTATTCTGCGCCTCCTGGCTCCGGAGCTGTGTAAAGGTCAAAGGGCATCCCATAATTAGTCCATAAAGCATCCACACCACAGCCAATCATAGAATACCCCTGTTCAATAGTTATATCTTATTCTGTGTTTTAGGGTAAGGCTGTGTCTCCCATTAATAGAAGTACTCCATTGCACCAAGTGAAAGAGATAGATTCCCTTCATTCCCATTCCCAAAACCTCCATTCCCCCCTTTTCGTCAATTGCAATTCGCATTGCCAACTGCATGTTGGGCGGTTTTCCCTTCATCCGCCATTGACCACGAGGCAGGGTTGGGGAAGAAAGGCGTGTCTCCATCTCGTCATAGAGGGGAGGAGTGAGCCAGCCCCGAACAACCAACCGAGCACGAGGGGTTTGGTCTGAGAGGGCGGAGGAAGAGCGATCGGGGAGGTTCGCAAAGGTTCAAGGGTGGGGCTATATATAACCCATGAGAGACGCCCCCACGAGAGATGAGCTTTTACAGAGGAGAGACGAGTACAGGGAAAGGAGCTGGGTCGTCAGAGCAAGAGCGCGTGGAGAGGTCCATGACAAGAGCTGAGTTGGTCTTCAGGGGTGGTCAGTGGTTGCGTTGAGTCGTTGCGTTGGAGAAAGAGTGGTTGGACAAACAAAAGGGAGAGGAGAGAACCCGTCATGCGAGAGAACCCGTCACGCCAGGCCCCCCACCAGCAGCGTTGGCTTGGCTCCACCAAGCAGCTCCGACCCGCTACCCCGCGCACACGACAGGATCGGTGGCATCGGCGGCCGTCGAGGTCCAGCCCGACGTCCCGTGCGGGATCAAACTCCAGCCAGCTCCGGGCCTTCCTCCAGCCACCCACCTCCTGTCATTCCTGCCTGCAATTTCCATCCATTTGCGTACGTGAGTTTGTTTTGTTCGGGCTGTCCTGGGTAGTAACAATAAGTCTGTATAAGCTAAAGATTGCACTGTGTCACCTGCGTCTCATGTCCCTGTAAATAAACGTGACTGCTTGCTTCCTACTTATATGTGTGTATAATAAATCCAATTACTCTTCTGTCCGTCTTCTCGTCTTATTCCTTTTCCTCTTTGCATTCGGTCGTTTTAGAGTTTTCCAGATTGGGCAGCTGCGGTGCGATACGGCCAAAGTTTGGGGTGAATCGGGTGAGTTGGGGAAGAATCGGGGGAACTGTTAGGTCGCGGTAATACACCACCGCTCGGTCAATATAACATCTTGTCCGCGATCCGTAACAATTGGTGTCGAGGAGTGGGATACGAGGCCCGAAGCGCGCTTAACGCGCTCAAAATTACGAGCTGCTGAAAAATTGTGTTTTAAAGAAATAAAACCCGAATTTTGAAATCGCCCCATGGCTGGTCAAGGCGATCGGATGCCGGTGGGTGAGCTAGAGATAGACGGGGTGGAATCGACCCAGGACCTCGGGGAAATGGTGGAGGAGAGTAAAGAAGGTGTGGTTGAGGGGTATCAGACGCACAAAATGGCGTCCTCGCGCACGTGGTTGTAGCGGCACCAAATTTTGCCGCGCCCGTGACCGAAGCAGCACCAAATTGCGCTGCGCACGTGGTCGCGGCAGCCGAGCCGGAGATACCAGGGTACATGCGATTTTTTTATGGACCAATTGATGGCAAAAATGGATGCTCATAGTGAGCGAATGAGGGACGAAAGGAGGGCTAACAGTGAGCGGTTGAGTAACCAAATTGAAGCAACAACGAACGGAATGAGGGCCGATAGGGAGGCAAGGGAGCAGAGGGACAGAGACCGCAAGTTGGGCGAAAGGGTCCCAGGGGTGCACGAGGAGGTAACGCGGGTCGAGAAGCGCCGGTTGAGCGAAGCGGAGGAAAGCACGGGTACAATGACGGGGGTAGAAATCGTGACACGGGGTTTGGAAAAGCCGGCGACCGATGAGGTAGAGGGTGTTTTATTAAAGCCAACGGTCGTCGAGGGGAACAAAGACAAAGCAGTGCTGGGAATTAAAATTGAAGAGATGACGGAGGTAGCCCGGGAATTGCAGGGAGAAATGGAAAATGTGCAAAGTCCCTGCTCACATCACGATGCTGTGCTTAACCCGAATGGAAGTTTGCAGGTTTTGGTGCAGGGAGGAAGAAGAACCCCGAAGGTGAGACGTGCTGTGTATTGTGCTGGGAGATTTTGTAAGAGGATGTTTAGCGACAAAAGAATTTTCGCGCGCTTGGAATCGAGGAAGCATCCGGGCGTTGGTGAAGGGTCCCGTGTGAGTGGAAATGGCACGCGTGGGAGGAAAAAGTGTGTGTCGGCGAGTGGGTGTGTTATAAAGTGTGGGAGTGAAACCGAGTGCGAGCGAGAATGCACGTCGGGGTGTACGGAGTGTGACACGAGGAGTGAGTTGGTGGTGGAGCGGGTGCGAGAATGCACGCTTGGAATGGTCGAGGGTGTGCGAGGAAGCCCACCTGAGTTAGTGGTAGCGCGGGTGTGGGAGAGCCCATGTGAGCGCGTTAGTGGGTGGATGCAAGAGTGCATGCCCATGGTGAGTGTTACGGAGGACGTAACGGAGGAGAGGTGTGGACCAAAGTGTGCGCAAGAGTGTGCACGAGAGGTGTGGTGTGTAACAGGGAGAGCGTTGGTGGAATGTACGGACGGCGTTGGAACGCCGGGTTTGGTGAGGGTGAAAGGGGTAGCGTATGCGTGTGAGCATGCAGGTGAAGCATCGACGGTAACCGGGTTAGCGGTTAGGGCGACGGATAGCCGATGCGAGCACTCGGGGCGCAGGGTGCTTTGTTGGGTGCGAGGCCCGGCGCGGGTCGATGCTGCGTCGCTTCTCTTCGAAGCGTCGTTGCCGATTCGGGCTTGGCCCCGCCCCGCACGGTCGAGTCCGGGCTTTGTCGGGCGAGGCGACCGGTCCGGTTCAAGGGCGAGTGGGAGGAAGCGGAACGGTGCCCCCTCGTGGGGACGGGGTTCCGACCGGGGGAGATTGAGCCATCGGGCCCGGGACCGCAAGGTGCCGCGCCGAGATGGTGCGTGGAATCTCGGCCCAACCAAACCACCTCCCTTGAACCGAAAGCCGGATGGATTCAACCTGCAGGTGACCAAACCACCCGAATTCATTGCTCGGCTTTACGAACCGAGTTTAATGATGTCACGACGCACCGAGGCTAGGATATAGTGGACTGTGATGATGGTGATAGTGATAGTGATCGTGATTTGATACGAAATTTATAATAGTGGGTAGAATTGGCAGTAAATGTAAAATTTTTGAATTGGTTGGAATTTGGACGAGCAAAATTGATAGTGGGACCTCCCCGATATGGTGGGATGGCAACTCTGTCATCCCTCACAAATGGGGGGGGGGGGGGGGGGCAAAGGAGCACTAGTTATGGGGTTGATGGCAGTGAAAACTAGCCCGGGTGGGTTAGGATATTGTGTGTAGGGATCTAGAAGAGATTGACATTAGGTAACGTTAAGGTTTAGTTAGTGACTGATACCTGTAGTGGGGACGCAGGTAGATTAGTATGGATGATAATGACGAGGGAGCGCAATAGTTTAAAGGGACGACTGGGAAGCGTAAGTTTCAGAGGGGAGTAGTTAGATGAGATGATGCCGTGTGTTTGAGGATTGAACAGGTGTGATTGCACAGGTGTGCAACTGAACAGGTGTGTGGAGCAGTGAGGGAGTAGTGAGTGTTGTGGATCAGCGCGAATGCACTTGGGGGAGAGAAGGGTGCAGGTGGCACCAGGTGTGAGTGCACAGGTGTGCACCAACAGGTGAATGGAATAAATGGTTGTGTGGAAGACATGGAGTGTGGAATAAGTGGAGTATTGGAATGGATGGTCGTGGAGTGAGTATGGTGGAAACGATGGAGTGGAGTGGGTGGTGCGAAGGTGTGAATGGGGAAGAGTGGACCCCCATCACGAATACCCGGGGCGGGTAGTGTAAGTGTTAGGTAGAGGGTATAGGTAAATTGTGGTTGGATATTGGCATCTGTGGTGCGGGTGACAGAATGGTATTTGGATGGGTGCATTAGTGTTGTGGAAATGGCTGGGCGTGTAGCGTGTTAGTGTGTGTAGTTGGTTTGGGCACTCCACCACTGTGAGGATGTCGGCCAGGTGAGGCCGCAGGTGGGCTCTGGGAGCCGGTAGTTGTGGATGGGGCCCGAGGATCCGGAGGACGGACCCGGGTAGCCCAGTGCCAGAGGGCACCGAGTGGGGTGACAGAGCCAGGAGGGGCCTTCCCCAGCTAGATAGGTTAGGGTGAGGAGCTAGGTAAGCTCGGGTGGCAACTGCAGTGGTGGAGGTGTGCAGGTGGGTAGACCTGCTGGAGAGCTACACGTCACAGCCCAGAAATTGTGCAAGGGCACCGGGAGATGAATCGGGGGAGTGAGACCCCAAATTGAGAAGCACCACAGTTTGGTCAATGGGAATTGGTTTTTAGAACCCATAGTGTAAGTTGGCCAATGGATTGGCAGGGAGAGACCCGGGTAGTGTAAAGTGTGTTAAAGTCATTTAGAGGATAGTTAGGATTGAAGTCTCCTCACACCATCTGCATCCACTCACCTGAGGTGACAGGTACTCCACACCATGCCATGTTTTGATTATTTTTTATGTGCAAATGTTTTGGATTGTGAGACGCATCATGACGTGGGTGTGACATTGTGCTTTGTTGTTCATCTCTTCCTCCTTATGAGGATTGATGACGAATTGGGTGATGGCAAATTTTGGATAGTGGGGGAGTGAAGACGAATTTGGTATAAGGGAAATAAGGGGAAGACGTGACGGTAGCGACGGATTGGTAATGTGTAGATTTTTGTACATATGGGGTAAGGGCAGGGTAGTGTAGGTGACAGGGGGGTGACGTACGGTAGGGACGAGCTTTCTCATTTCGCTCTCCGTGCGCATTTCGCCTTGCATTGCCTTATTGACGTGTACCCTTGTGACCTTACCCCTCGCTCTATTTCTCTTGTCCCCCTTTTGTCTCCCACATGACCTGTGCGCCATGGGGCGCCGAGGGGAGCGTACGTGAGTCGGCCATTGTGCGCCCGGAACTCTCAGAACCAGCTGTCTGCATCGATGCACCACAATATGGACCACATGTCTGTGCAAAGGAACACTTATGGACCCCATGGGTTGGGGCATGGCCCCTCTGCTGGGACCGGCCATGAGGGCCCGAAATCTTGCTGGCGGACCTTGGCCACAGGGCACCGATGCCCCACAGGTGAACCACACGTAGTCGGCCCTGTGGGCCATAAATAAAGAAAACAAAATGGACACGTTGGGCACACTTTATTGCAAATAGGCCGCCAGTAAGAAAATGAAAGAAAGACAACATCTGGAAGAAACAAATAATAATAACCAGCAGAGGGAGCCGAAGAGCAAGAGATCACCTGCAGGGTTAGGGGTTGTTGGTTTATTTTCTTGAACAATGGTGACTGCACCGATTGGTGCTTGGGTGTGTATTGGCGTTTTTTGGGTGCTTTAATGGTGCGTCGATGCAGAGCAGACTGTCTCCCCCCCAGAAAGAACAATCACAGGTCTGGGTTAGTTTTGTAAATAAAAATAGCGTCATTGTAAATAATGCTCCCCACCGTCAGTGTATAGTTTGAAGACAATTCCGCAATTCGGTTAACTGTGGGCGTAAGTCTGTTAGGCAGGGTGCAATGGAGCAGCGGGACACATTTATTTATGTTTTAAAACTGTCGCACTCAGGGTCAGGTTAAAAGTAGAGGGAACTACACCTACGTGTCACACTAAATAAAAGTTGTAGGCCCGGGACGTGCCTAAGAGGAGGAGGGTGCAGTGTTGCGGATATGAGGACTGTATATTTTTTTGATTGTGTGAATTATTATTATTGTTTATTATGCGCCTCCTGCCTCCGGAGCTGTGTAAAGGTCAAAGGGCATCCCATAATTAGTCCATAAAGCATCCACACCACAGCCAATCATAGAATACCCCTGTTCAATAGTTATATCTTATTCTGTGTTTTAGGGTAAGGCTGTGTCTCCCATTATAGAAGTACTCCATTGCACCAAGTGAAAGAGATAGATTCCCTTCATTCCCATTCCCAAAACCTCCATTCCCCCCTTTTCGTCAATTGCAATTCGCATTGCCAACTGCATGTTGGCGGTTTTCCCTTCATTGCCCACGTTGGGCGGTTTTCCCTTCATGGTTTTCCCTTCGGGCCCTCATGGCCGGTCCCAGCAGAGGGGCCATGCCCCAACCCATCCGCCATTGACCACGAGGCAGGGTTGGGGAAGAAAGGCGTGTCTCCACCTCGTCATAGAGGGGAGGAGTGAGCCAGCCCCGAACAACCAACCGAGCACGAGGGGTTTGGTCTGAGAGGGCGGAGGAAGAGCGATCGGGGAGGTTCGCAAAGGTTCAAGGGTGGGGCTATATATAACCCATGAGAGACGCCCCCACGAGAGATGAGCTTTTACAGAGGAGAGACGAGTACAGGGAAAGGAGCTGGGTCGTCAGAGCAAGAGCGCGTGGAGAGGTCCATGACAAGAGCTGAGTTGGTGGTCAGGGGTGGTCAGTGGTTGCGTTGAGTCGTTGCGTTGGAGAAAGAGTGGTTGGACAAACAAAAGGGAGAGGAGAGAACCCGTCACGCGAGAGAACCCGTCACGCCAGGCCCCCCACCAGCAGCGTTGGCTTGGCTCCACCAAGCAGCTCCGACCCACTACCCCGCGCACACGACAGGATCGGTGGCATCGGCGGCCGTCGAGGTCCAGCCCGACGTCCCGTGCGGGATCAAACTCCAGCCAGCTCCGGGCCTTCCTCCAGCCACCCACCTCCTGTCATTCCTGCCTGCAATTTCCATCCATTTGCGTACGTGAGTTTGTTTTGTTCGTGCTGTCCTGGGTAGTAACAATAAGTCTGTATAAGCTAAAGATTGCACTGTGTCACCTGCGTCTCATGTCCCTGTAAATAAACGTGACTGCTTGCTTCCTACTTATATGTGTGTATAATAAATCCAATTACTCTTCTGTCCGTCTTCTCGTCTTATTCCTTTTCCTCTTTGCATTCGGTCGTTTTAGAGTTTTCCAGATTGGGCAGCTGCGGTGCGATACGCCAAAGTTTGGGGTGAATCGGGTGAGTTGGGGAAGAATCGGGGGAACTGTTAGGTCGCGGTAATACACCACCGCTCGGTCAATATAACATCTTGTCCGCGATCCGTAACAATATCTATATATCTATATATCTATATATCTATATATATATTGTTACGGGACCGCGGCGAGGATGTTGTTTGCTGAGCGGATGGCCGCCGTGCCCGAACAGTTACCCCGACTAACCCGACTCCTGAACGTTGGCTGAATCGCGCCACAGATATTCAATGAGGAAAAGACTAAAGCGAAGGATGTGAAGAAGAAGAACACCAAAGCAAAAAGGTTGGAAATGCTACTAAATTTATTCCTACTATTTACACAATCAAAGAAACCAAGGAGAAGGAAGGATAATAAAATAATTTACAGAAGAAATCAAAGAGACACAGTGAAAATCGCTAGCTTATCTAAACAGGCTTAATTAATACCCTGGACAGAACAAACAAAGACGGACTCACACGGGGAATTGCAGAGTGGATTGGCTGGAAGGAGGTGGGTGGCTGGGGGGGGGAGGAAGGCACGGAGCTGGCTGGAGCTTGATCCCGCACGGGACGTCGGGCTGGACCTCGACGGCCGCCGATGCCACCGATCCTGTCGTGTGCGCGGGGTAACGGGTCGGAGCTGCTTGGTGGAGCCAACGCTGCTGGTGGGGGGTCTGGCGTGACGGGTTCTCTCTCCCTCTCTCACAAACTCCCAGGACTCTCTTTAGGCTTGTCTGTGTTCTGATCTCCTCCCTCCTCGACTCTCTCTGGGGGCGTCTTCCTCGGGTTATATAAGCCCCATCCTTGACCCTTTTGCGAACCTCCCCCAAACGTTCTTTCTCCGCCCTCTAAAGCCAACCCCTCGTTCTGGGTTGGTCGGCAAGGGCTGGTTCACTCCTCCCCTCTATGACGAGGTTGAGACACGCCTTTCTTCCCCGACCTTACCTCGTGGCTAATGGTGGTTTTGGGGCGATTTGAGCTAGCCCCAGCCAAAGGGCAGCAATGGCGAATGAAGAAAACCGCCCAAATGCAGTTGGCAATTGCAGCAAACCTGGCAAACCTGGCACTTTGAAGATGTCATGTCGGAGGGATCTACTTTATTTAATGCAGTGCAATGGAGTGTCAAATTAATGGAAGACAAGGCCTTACACTAATACACATAATAAGGATATAACTACTGAACAGGGAGATGTGGTGTCCTACGTGTATGCTTCATGGAATTAACTACGGGAATGCCCTTTGACCTTTATACAACAACAAATGCAGGAAGGAGGGTGACATTTTACAACAATTCATTACACAACAATAAAAAAACAACATTCTCATATCCACAACACTGCACCCTCCTCCTCTTAGGCATGTCCCGGGCCTATTACTTTAGCTTTTAGTGTGGCACGTAGGTGTAGTTCCCTCTACATTTAACCTGACCCTGAGTGCGACAGTTTTAAAACATAAATAAATATGTCCCGCTGCTTCATTGCACCCTGCCTAACAGATTCACGCCCACAACTAACCGAATTGCGGAATGGTCTTCAAACTATACATTTACGGTGGGGGCGCATTATTTACAATGGCTCTGCTTTTATTTACAATACTAACCCAGGACCTGTAATCGTTCTTTTGGGGGGGTGGGGGGGGTAGACAGTCTGCCCTGCATCGATGCACCATGAAAGCACCCAAAAACGCACCAAAGCACCCTCAAGCACCACTCGGTCCACAGTCATCATAGTTCATAAAAAATAAAAACAACAAACCCTTGGTGGTGTCTTGCTCTTCGGCTCCCTCTGCTGGCTATTGCTATCTATCTGATGTTGTCATCTTCTTTGCTGGCGGCCTATTTGCAATAATAAAATGCACCCAACGTGTCCATTTTTATTTATTTATGGCCCACAGGGCCGACTAGTGTGGTTCACCTGTGGGGCATAGGTGCCCTGTGACCAAGGTCCGCCAGCAAGATCTCGGGCCTTCATGGCCAGTTCCAGCAGAGGGGCCATGCCCCAACCCATGGGGTCCATAAGTGGTGCTCAGCCACAGACATGTGGTCCATAATGTGGTGCATCGATGCAGACAGCTGGTTCTGGGAGTTCCGGGCGCACAATGGCGGACTCCCGCACGCTCCCCTCGGCGCCCAGCGAGCACAGTCCTCGGTTGGCAGACAGGGAGACAGAAGACAGGTGAGTGAGGGGTAAGGTCACAAGGGTACACATCAATACAAGGCAATGCAAGACGAGGTGCGTACGGAGAGCGAAGTGAGAAAGCTCGTCCCTACCGTACGTCACCCCCCCCCCCCCCCCGTCACCTACTCTACCCTTGCCCTTACCCCATATTTACAAAATCTACACCTTTACAAATTCGTCACTACTGTCACGTCTTCCCCATATTTCTCCTGTACCAAATTCATCACCACAATCCCTCTAACCAAAATTTGCCATCACCCAATTCATCATCATACCTCATAAGGAGGAAGAGATGGAACAACAAGCACAATGTCACACCCACGTCATGATGCGTCTCACTTTCCAAACATTTGCATCAAAATAATAAAAACATGGCATGGTGTGGAGTCCTGTCACCTCAGGTGAGTGGATGCAGATGGTGCGAGGAGATCTTCATCCTAACTACTTTCTAAATGACTTTAATACACTTTACACTACCCGGGGTCTTTCCCTGCCAAACCATTGGCCATCTTACTCTATGTGGTTTTAAGAACCAAATTCCCATTGACCAAACTGTGGTGCTTCTCAATTTGGGGTCTCACTCCCCCGATGCAACTCCCGGTGCCCTTGCACAATTTCAGGACTGGGGCGTGTAGCTCTCCCAGCAGGTCTACCCACCTGCACACCTCCACCACTGTAGTTGCCACCCGAGCTTACCTAGCTCCTCACCCTAACCTATCTAACTGGGGAAGGCCCCTCCTGGCTCTGTCACCCCTCGGTGCCCTCTGGCACTGGGCTACCCGGGTCCGTCCTCCGGATCCTCGGGCCCCATCCACCACAACTCTACCGGCTCCCAGAGCCCACCTGCGGCCTCACCTGGCCGGCATCCTAACAGTGGCGGAGTGTCAACCAACTACACACACTAACAGGCTACATGCCCAGCCATTTCCACAACACTAATGCACCCATCCAAATACCATTCTTCCACCACGCACCACAGATGCCAATATCCAACCACAATTTACCTGTACCCTCTACCTAACACTTACACTACCCTCCCCGAGTATTCGTGATGGGGTCCATCCTCCTTTCCCCTATCCACACCTTCGCACCATCCACTCCACTCCACAGTTTCCACCATACTCACTCCACGACCATCCATTCCAATACTCCATATATTCCAGACCATTTATTCCATACACCTGTCTCCATTCACCTGTTGTTGCACACCTGTGCAATCACTCCTGGTGCTTTCTGCACCCTCCTTCCTTCCTGGACAATTTGGTCAACACCACTCATATCACTATCACTCACTCACACACTGCTCCATACACCTGTTCAGTTGCACACCTGTGCAATCACACTACAACTCACAATCATTTACTCATACCCTGCTCAATACACTTGAATACACCTCCAACACTCACACGGCATCATCTGAACTACCTGGTGCCCTGCTAACTTAGTGCTCCCCGTCTTCCCTTTAAACTAAGCACATACCACATCATTATCATCCACACTCATCTACCTGCGTCCCCACTACAGGTATCATTGTCACTACCTAATCTTACCGTTACCTAAGGTCATCTTCTCTAGATCCCTATCATTATCCTAACCCTCCCGGGCTAGTTTTCACTGCCAACCCCATAAAACTAGTGCTCCTTTGCCCCCGTTGTGAGAGATGGCAGAGTTGCCATCCCACCACATCGGGCATCTTTCACTATAAATTTTGCTCGTCCAAATTCAACAAATCAAAAATTTGCCAATCTGCCAATCACTCTACCATTACCAATCATCACTCTGCCAATCCTTTGCCAATCATCCAATTTTTGCTTTTTAATTTCGGGTCCAAACCACTATCATCATCACCCGTCTACTCACTAGATCCTCTCGGTGCGCCAATTCGTTTCCATGGCTCTGCTTCGTAAAGCCGAGCAATGGATGCGGGTGGTTCGTTGCCAGCTGATGGGTCCGTCCGGCCTTCGGTGCAGGGAAGGCGGTCTACTCGGCCCGAGATTCCACGCACCATCGGGGCACGGGACCGTCCGATGCCCCAATCTCGGCCGGCCGGAGCGCGGCAACCACAAGGGGTCGCTGTGTCGGCCCTTCCAACCGGACCGCCCGCTCCGCCTGGCGGAGCTCGGACGCGACCGTTCCGAGCGAGGATCGCGTACGGCGGTTCTTTCGAAACCGCCGTGGATCCCCGTGGCACGTAAAGCTGCCTGGCGCGCACCGAGGGCCCGATTCGGCTATATGTCGCTCTAACCGCTAACCCGGTTACCGTCGATGCTCCACTCGCATGCTTACACCCCGCAGCCCGTTCCTTGCTCATACATCCAGCCGTCTCCATGCTCTTTGTCATTGCACCTTCCCTGGCACACCCAGGTACACTAAATCCGCTTACAGACTTGGTCACACACCTGACCACCGCACACCTTTGCACACACTCGCCGTTCGCACACCTCACCAACACACCTCTTCGCGCCCCCTCCTCGGTCACCTCCTCTGTGACAACCACAGGTGTGCTCTCACTTGCACACCCAACCACGTGCCTCACTACCAACTCCAGCGTGCATTCCCATACGCGCTCTACCATTCCAGGTGTGCATCCTTCCATTCCAGGTGTACATCCTCTCTCACCTGCCACAACCAACTCACGCTCCGTGTCACTCTTACTACTTTCACCACCACACTCGGTCGCGCATTCACCCTTACTCTGTACACTCTGTACTCATGCACCCGTCCATTACACACCTTTCTCGCGCATCCTCTTGCGCACACTCCCGTTACACCCTCCGTAACACTCACCACAGGCGTGCACGCTTCCGTTACATCCCTTGTAACACTCCTCATCCCGCGCTTCCATGTGCCCCCTCGCACACGCGCTACGACCAACTCACACTCGACAGCACACTCACTCTTTGGCGCGCACTTTTTCCTCACACTCCCCAGAGTCGGACATTGTCGCACACCTCCTCTTTCGCACACCGTACCTGTCACACACTTCACCAGCGGCCTCTCACGAACACCCGGGTCTATACCAACCCCCAAGCCGACTGAAGCTCCCCTCACACCATATACATTTCCGCGTATATCGTCACTCACCTTGGCACCTCGTCTCTGCACCTCCTCTGCCACCTGCAAACTCTTTATTTGGTTAGCAAGCACACCATCATGATTCGGGCACAGACCTTGTACCAATTCCATTACTTCCTCCTTTATCTCTTTCTCAGCTTCCCTTCGTCTCTTCTTAATTTCAATCACCCCTTCTTCCACCTCCTCTAATTTTTCCTTTACCTCCTTCATCTCCCGGTGCGCCCCCTCTATCTCTTCCTCCAACGCCACTTTAACCGTTTCTATGTGCGTCCTCACCTCTCTGTCCTTCGTCTCCATTACTTCTGTCACCTCTCCCAACCTCTTCGTCAACCCCTCATGTACCATCTGACATTCCTTCTGTGTCGCTATTAATTCGTTCTTGATGTCTTTTTGTGTCGCTTTTAACCCCCCGATTATTGCAGTGTTCTTTTCCACTTGGTCCACGAGTTCCTTTTGTCCCACTGTCAGCTGTTCTACTCCCCTCGTCAGACCCTCTATGCCCCCCTGTAACCTAGCCGTATTATTCCTCACCTCTTTCTCCATACGCTTCTCACCTCGCTTTACCTCCTCGCGTACCCCCAAGACCTCCTCGCTTACACCTCGTCGTATTTCCTCCCCCATCTCCTCCATCTCTTTTGTAGATGCCACCCTCACCTGTCCCAATTCATCCCTCTGAGCATCCAATTTACCTTCTAACCCGATTTTCACCTCCTCTATCTGGTTCCCCATCCGTTTGATTTCCCGGGCGGATTGCTCCCCTACTTCCCGCAATTTGTCGTCCATTGTGTTTTCTAACCCCCTTAACCCATTTTTCACCCCCTCTATCTGATTCTCTTGGGCAGCCATTCTATTTTCCACCCCCGTTAACCCATTCTTCACCTCTTTTATCCCGTTGTCTAACCCCTCAAATTTACTGTCCAACCCCTTAAAATTATTGTCTAACCCCTCAAATTTACTGTCCAACCCCGCAAATTTATTGTCTAACCGTTCACCGGTACCCCTCGCTTCGTCCCTCATTGCTCCCATTTGGACCTCCAATCGCTCACTATTAGCCCTCGCTTCGTCCCTCATTCGCTCACCCATTTTGGCCATAAGGGCCCCCATTTGTAGGAAAAAAAGGTTCGAATCCACCAGTGCTGCTCCGGTCACGGGCACCGCTAAATTTGGTGCCGCTACACCCACGTGCGCGAGGGCGCCATTTTGTGCGCCTGACACCTCCTCAACCACCTCCTCATTGCTCTCCTCCATTTCCTCCCTGTGGTCCTGGGTTACCCCTAACCCCTCTTCTAGTTCCCCCACCGGCATCCGATCGCCTTGACTAGCCATGGCGCGATTTCAAAGTTCGGGTTTTTCTAAAACAAAACAAATTTCGGCCGCTCGTAATTTTGAGCGCGTTAAGCGCGCTTCGGGTCCAATCTCGCTCCCGACACCAATTGTTACGGCCAATTGTACAATTGTGTCCAAAATTTGGGCTAAATAAATATAGTCCCAGGTTCGAATCCCACTCCTGACACCAACTGTTCGGGCGCGGCGGCCATCCGCTCGGCAAACAACATCCTCGCCGCGGTCCCGTAACTATATATATATATATATATATATATATATATATATATATATATATATATATATATATATATATATATATATATATACACACACACACACAAACTTGGCATTTAATATGGAATATATATTTTTTTCTTGACTTGGGTTTACTTTCTGAACTCGGTATATCAATCTGGTGAGTTTCTTTTACGCTTCGGTGATTTCTTTGTTAAAAGCACCATGTCACTGATTGTCTGTCGCAACAAGAAGTCAATAACAGGATTATATCACAGGTGGCGTGACAAAATGTACGGACAGGTACATTTGACGATTGGCTTCACAATCGGGTATATAAGGGTTGTTGCGTTCTGTATTAGTGGAAAACAACTGCTGCACGTCTACAAAAGTTATTGCCACTTCCCCTGGAGATGGTCCGTCAACTCGACAATGCTGTTTGTCATTTAGTGGTGGCTTTACGAAATTCCGGCATGAAACAGCGTGCTATTGCTCGGCAGTATGGCATCACTCAAGGTCAGGTGTCAAAGATCCTGAAACGAAATGGTCAGAGGGGTGTCCCTACTCCAATACCGAGTTCATGATGTCCCCGCAGAACCACAAGGAGGGATGATCGCCAGCTGCACCGGTTAGTCCGCAATGGCCATACCAAATCAGCTAATCGGCTTAGGGCTGAGTGGCAGCAACTGACAAATGTGCCTGTATCCAGAAGGCTAGTCAACCAACGACTGGTTCAAGCAGGCTGTCGTGTCAGGCATCCCCTGAGAAAGCTACGTCTGACCAGACAACACCGCCAGCGCTGATTGCAGGGGGCCAGAGAGCACCGTCAATGGCAGCCAGGACACTGAAATCACGTGATCTTCAGTGACAAGTCTAGATTTCTGGTCTATCGTCAATATGGCCGCGTCCGAGTGCGCAGACAAGTGCATGAAGCCCACAACGAAGATTGTATAGTGCCAAGAGTCCAAGCTGGAGGTGGTGGGGTGACAGTTTGGGCTGCTTTTCATGCAGGGGGCAAAACTGACCTGGTTGTTCTGAATGGAAACCTGAACCAGTTCAAGCACAGGGCCATTCTGGAAGAAACATTGCTTCCATTTGTTCGTGCAGCCTTTCGAGGAAACTGTCTTCCAAGATAACAATGCACGGCCTCATCGTGCTCGCATGATCCAACACTTTCTTGCTGACCGTGGTGTAGAGCAAATGGAGTGGCCTGCCATGTCCCCGGATATGAATCCGATAGAGAACTTGTGGGCAGAATTAACGCGTCAAATCGACAACTTGGACCAGCAGCCTGCCTCTGTGCGTGAATTGCAGCAGGCTATTGTAACTGCATGGCAAGCGATTCCTGTCCAAACCTTGGCAAATCTCGTGAACAGCATGCCTCAACGTGGACGTGCTCTCCTGAATGCTCGTGGGGGTTACACGAAGTACTGAACTCTAATTTTACTGTCCGTAGTCCCAGTCGTAATTTAACTTTTGTTTTTGTTAAAAAAAATTCTTGGCTAATGTGCAAAATAAAGAGATACTTCTGGAAAACGCACAGAAGTTTAACAGTACTGTCCGTGAATTGAGTTCGATATCGGTTTACATCACTTTCAAGGATCAATTTATTTGCTTCGAAATGTCAAATGTGGTTTTTGTTTCTTTTAAAGGTCACATTAACAAAATCTAGAATAATTTCAACATAATTCCAATGAACTTTTGGTTCTAAGACATCTTGAAAAGTAAGTTCACCCCCACAAAAAAAAATTCCATATTAAATGCCAAGTCTGTGTATATATATATATATATATATATATTGTAACGGATTTGAGAAGTGTGACGGATTTGAGAAGTGTAACAATTTTGAGAAAGTGTAACGAATGTGAAAAGTATGGTTTTGTTGTGTGTAACTGACCCTTGTAATGTAAAGAATGGTCGCAGCTCGTCCTCTTAGTTAATTCCATAAACCTATACACAGGACACGATATATCCTTTGAAATAGTTAGTCCCTTATTCTCTGTGTAGGCTAAGGATGTGTTTCCCACTAGTTTGACTCTTCATTGCACCGAATTAAATAAGAGTAGGCCCTCTGACGCCCATGGCAGCTTCCAAGTGCCAGGTTCGCCACTTTGCTGCAATTTCCTCTTTAGGCACTTTGCTGCATTTCCAAATGCCGTCCACTGTGCTGCATTTGACTCCATTACGCACGAGGTAACGCCGAAGAAGAAAGGCGGGTCTCCACCTCGTCATAGAGGGGAGGAGTAAGTCAGCCCTGCTCATCCAACCCAGAACGAGGGGTTTGCCTTGAGAGGGTGGAGAGAGAACGTTTGGGGAAGGTTTGAAAAGGGTGAAGGGCGGGGCCTATATAACCCACCGCGGGACGCTTCCCAAAGAGATCTGAGATGAGCTTTTACGGAGATGGGTCCAGGAGATGCGCTGGAGACGAGCAGGTGTGACCGAGCCGCCGTGAAACGTGCCGCGCTGCAGGAAAAGCGGACCGGGGCAACGCAAGGAGCGCATGAGGCAGCAGTTCAGAGAAAGGAACTTCGCCCGCGCAGTTTGGGACCAAAGCTCGGCTTCTTGACTGCGGTGCCTTCTGGCCCGACCGTGCCCAGTACCCGCTGAACCTTCCTTGCCTCGAAAAGCCACCCATCTCCAAGCCATTCCTTCCTGCCTGCATTTCCCCGTGTAAGTGTGATCGTCCGTCTGTCTTTCACGTTGTCCTGGGGTTTATTAATTAAGCTTGAATAGGTAAGCTAAAGATTTCACTGTGTGCCTGCTCCTTCCATTTTCTGTATATAACCAACTGCTCTCTTTGCTTTGGCTTGTGAAAATAATTAATAAAACCTGTTATTCCTCCGTACGTCTTCTTCTTCTTCCTCTTTACATTCGGTCGCTTTAGAGGTTTCCATATTGAATAGCTGTGGCGCGATACGGCCAACGTCTGGGTGAGTCGGGGAAACTGTTAGGTCGCGGAGCCTCCGCTCGGCAAACATATCATCCTTAACCGCGAACCGTAACAATATATATACATATATATATATATATATATATATATATATATATATATATATATATATATATATATATATATATATATATATATACATACATACATACAGTGAAACCTTGACTTACGAGTGCACCAACTTACGAGTTTTCCGAGATACGAGCCGTCGCTCGGGCGGTTTTTTGCTTTGAGATGCGAGCCGAGATCTGAGTTACTAGCTTACGCCACCCGCCACTAGGTGGCCCAACAAGCGTTCCGGTCACGTGGTTTTTTTTTTTGGTTTTTTTATTTTTTTCTTTTTTTTTTTGTATACAAGATCGAGGCTCGTGAAAGAGCTAACATTAATCACACGAAAAGACAAACCGACACACAAAACACAAAAAACAAGGGGAGCGGTAGACAAGATGGGGAGAGAGGGAGAAGGACACAAAATAGAGGGGGAAGGACACAAACACAACATTTGAGAGCAGGGACATCGGGAGGACTTGGGGGGAGGTGGGAGAGGATTAAAACATATGAACACTGCAAGGACTCTGGGGTGAATTACCGGGGGTAGAAAAGATCAAGGTTTTCGATGGGGGAAGATAAGAGATGGTGGTGAACAGCTGTTTTAAAGACCTGGAGGGAGGAGTGGGATTGAAGGGAGTGGGGGAGTTTGTTCCAGAGGCGGGAGAAAAGGGGAATGAAAGAGTGAAGGTGAGCAGAGAGCCTAGACTTTGGCAGTTTAACCAGAAGAGGGTTGCAGGCAGATCTTGTGCGACCTGAAGGAATATTGGGGGGACAGAGCACAGAGAGAGCTGGGGGAGCAAGGCCGGAGAGGAGTCGGTAGAAGACAGAAAGACCACCAACCTGCCTGCGGTGAGTGAGTGAAAGGCCCTCGGCGTTGACTACATCGCAGGAGATTCCAATGATTCTGAAAGCTTTGGCCTCAACAGCGTGAAGCCGAGCAAGGTGTGAGGCAGGAGCACCAGCCCAGAGGGGGGAATAGTATTCCATTGAGCTGCGGATGAAAGCCTTGTATGTGGTGAGGAGCTCAGGTGTGCCAAGGAAGGACTTCGCACGACGGAGGATGCCCAGTCGGCGACTGGCTTTGGAGGCCAGCTTGGAAATGTGGTTTTCCCAAGAAAGATCATGGCAGATAGTGAGACCCAAAAGCTTGAGCGACAGAACTTCTTGGAGAGGATTGTTGAGAAAGTAGATGGGAGGGTTGTCCAGTCGGTCCTTTCGGAGAGACATTGTAAGAGTGTGAGATTTGTCAGGATTGAAAGACATGTTCCACTTGTTTGACCAGTCTGTGATTTTGTCCAGGTCTGCAGAGAGTGAGGAGGCTGCAGACTGCCGATCTGAGGGATGAGGAATGGAGCGACAGAGAGTAGAGTCGTCAGCAAAGAGATAGAGAGGATTTTCAAGAGAGTCAGAGAGATCATTGATGAAGACCAGAAAAAGCACAGGGCCCAGAACACTACCTTGGGGAACTCCAGCCTGAACAGGAAGAGGAGATGAGAGAAACCCATTCAGGGCCACACGTTGATTACGACCAGAGAGGAAGTCCGCCAGCCATGCGTGGAGATTTCCATGGATACCAAAGGAGGAGAGTTTGGAGAGCAGAGCAGGGTGCCAGACCGTATCGAAGGCACGTGAAATGTCAAGGGAGACAGCTCTAATTTCCTGTTTGGCGTTGAGGACCTCCATCCATTGTTGAGAAAGCAGAAGCAGCATGTCCAGAGTAGAGTGACCAGGTCTGAAACCAAATTGATGATCAGAGATCAAGCCATTGGAGAAGAGGAAAGATTTAATATCTGAAGCAATGATGGATTCCATAACTTTGCTGATAATTGGGAGAAGGCTGATTGGTCTGTAGTTGCTGGGATCTGTTTTTGCACCTTTTTTGTGCAAAGCGGTGATGTTGGCTGATTTCCAAAGCAAGGTTATCTTGCCGTGCAAGCATCTCTGCCGTATATCGCTGCTGCTTTGTTTTCGCATGTTGGTTATTTTGGAAAATTTCTTAGTTTTAACCATGCGTCCTAAGAAATTGAGTGCCAAGGGCAGTACTGAGAAGAAGAAGAGGATGATGTGCTTGGATATAAAACACGCAATCGTCGAAAAACATGAGCGAGGTGTGCGTGTTGTCGACTTGGCGAGGCAGTACGATCGTAGCAGTACTATCGAAACATTTTGAAAGGGAGGAAGAAACAAACCTCGTTGGACAGGTTTTTATTGAAACGCCCTGCAAGTGAAAGCGAGGAAAGTGTGGCGAAAAGGGCAAAAGTCATCTCCTCCACCTCCGCCAGCATCTTCGTCTGATCTTCAAGGTAAATACACTTAATAAAACCAGTTTATTTCTTTACATTGTGGCGGACACGGAAGCTCACTGGCGTGGTGACATCATTCCGCGCACCAAGTTGGCGGGGGCCACGCCGAGGGGTAGGTGTGGCCTCAGGATATACACCGGGCGCGCAGCCCTGAGCAGCTCAGTGTTACAGTGAGCTCTTGAATAAAGACTCTTACAAATTACCGCGTTGTCCGCTTCCTCCTTGTTTACAAGCAGCGCGAGTAACGCCGCTTATTATGTACAGTATATACGAGGTCGTGCTTGTTTATACATTATTTGTTATTTATAAAGTACATTTTTCTTATTTAAAAACACGTAGCAAAAAAAATTGGTGTGGTTTTTTGGGGGCTGGAACGGATTAATAGCATTTCAATGCAGTTTAATGGGGAAATTTAATTTGAGAAACGAGCAAATTGAGTTACGAGCTCGGTCACAGAACGAATTAAACTCGTAAGTCAAGGTTTCACTGTATATATATATATATATATATATATATATATATATATATATATATATATATATATATATATATATATATATATATATATATATATTCTGTCAGTTGATTGTTTGTTTGACATTTGTATTACAGTGTACAAGAAGGTATAAATAAATGAATGACATGTTTATCTAACCATTTATTCGGGGGAATATTATTACGGAAGTGTACCAAGCCGAAAAAACAGAAATTGGCCGCGGGCGCTACTTATGATTCACCCTGTATACAGTCGTGGCCAAAGATATTGGCACCCTTGCACTTTTTTCAAATAACTCACAATTTTCTCTAAAATAAGGTGAAATTGACAAAAGTATTTGGTCTTCACAATTCTTTATTTCACTTAATATTGCAGAACCTTTGTTTTTGATTCAGAACTTAATATTGGTTCACGAGTTATCAAGTGACCACTATATTCGTCCTGTCTGTGTGTCTGTGTGTCTGTCTGTCCGCAGCATAACTACCTGATGATATCATCCGATCTTGATGAAACTTGGGTGGGAGGTTGATATCATGATCTAGTTGTGTCCTGCCTAGAGTGGGCGTATTGCGCTCATTGTGGGCGGAGGCACGCCCGAAAAAGATGTCTTTTTAGGGGGTAATCGAGTTCAAGCTGCATCTTCTCCAAGGGGTTTGGTGGAATCTGATAGGGGTTTCGATATTTGGTTCGGCGAATATCATGTCTAGCTCCACGGAGCTCGATGTTTTTGTTTTTTTCCATTTTATTTATTTATTTATTTATGTATTTATTTTCATTTCATTTTTCACCGAATTTTCGGTATTGTGTAGCTAACTAACCTCATAACTGATTATACATCATTTCCTATCTCATTTCAAGGTCAGTAACCTTCGTTTTGACATTTCCGGACATGGCCTGTCCGGGCCTGTTTCGGTTATAGTCCGTCCTTTGTCATTGAATACCGCTCGCTCGTGAACCATCGTCTCCTGACTTGTATCCTTTTAAATCAGAAAATAACAAGAAATGGCATTGACAAAATTATTGATACCCCAGATTTAATATTTGGTGGCACAGCCTTTGGACAAAATAACTGCAGTCAAGTGCTTCCTATAGCCATGAATGAGTTTCCTGCACCTTTCTACTGACAGTTTGGCCCACTCTTCTTGTTCAAACTGCTCCAGTTCTCCTAGTTTTGAAGGGTACCTTCTCCCAACTGCTGTTTTCAGATCTCCCCATAGGTGTTTAATGGGATTTAGATCTGAAAGCTCATTGCTGGCTACTTCAAAGTAGTCCAGCGTTTTGATTTGAACCATTCCTGGGTGCTTTTTGAAGTGTGTTTTTGGGTCATTGTCCTGCTGCAAGACCCATGACCTTCGACGGAAACCCAGTGTTCTGACATTGGGACACTGGGTTGAACATTGTGCTCCAAAATGCCTTGGTAATCTCCTGACTTCATGATGCTATGCATATATTCAAGGCACCCAGTGCCAGAGGTAGCACAGCAACCCAAAACGTTACTGAACCTCCTCCATGTTTGACTGCAGGGAAGGAAGGTGTTCTTTTATTTGAAGGCTTCATTTTGTTTTCTGTAAATATAGAGGACTTTACCATAAAGCTCCAATTTGGTCTCATCTGTCCACAGGACGTTCTCTCAGAAGGATTTTGGCTTGTTCAGGAGTGTTTTGGCAAACTCCACTGGGTTTTCTCAGCAGTGGGGTCCTCCTGGGTCTCCTACCATAGAACCCCCTTTCATTGAGTTGGCGACGGATGGTGCGAGTTGAAACTGTGTCGTACCTTGTGTCTGAAGATCAGCTTGAATCTGTTTGGCAGTTGATTGAGATGCTTTCTCCACCATTCGAACAATCCTTCGCTGCAATATTCGATCAAGTTTTCTCTTGTGGCCACGTCCAGGGAGGTTGGTTACAGTGCCATGGCCTAAAACGTCCTGATAAAATTGTGTACGGTGGACACAGGAACATCAATGACTCTAGAGATGGACTTGTCGCCTTGAGATTGTCCATGTTTGGCTACAAACTTGTGTCTGACTTCCTCAGACAATTTTCTGGTTTTCTTTCTTTTCTCCATGCTCATTGTGGTACACACAGTGACACAAAACACCAGAATGACTCCTTTTCTCTATTCAAACTGGTGGAATGAGTGATTCATTTTTTCAGGCACCTGCAACTCACCACAGGTGAGTTCAGTTCCAAAGTAAAGGAGAATCACCTGCTTGAAATATAATTATTTCTAACAACTACTAAAAGGTGCCAATAATAATGTCTGGGCCATTTTATGATTTATGTGTGGAATAGGCTTAGATTTAGTATTTTAAAACTTTTTTTGTTTTGTTCCAATGCAAACCAAAGGAATACATCTGTGGATACCAATATATATTTTTTATTTCAACAATTTTCTAGAAGAAATGGTGCATTATTTGAAAAAAGTGCAAAGGTGCCAATATTTTTGGCCACGACTATCACAATCGCTATGCTCTACTTTGTCGTTTTTCATTGAGTGTGAAACACAAACAAACCGATTGTTAAAATGACCATAAAATATCGAAAGCATTGGCATTGTGGGTCTTTCAACAATACGGTATACATGTAGGCCTTAGGCTTCATGCCTCACCTTTGGACCGCTTCAGACAAATTAAGCCCAGATTTCTTAATACAGTAGTGTATCGTTTCAGTAGTATGGTTTTTGTAATAATCATGATAATAATAATAATAATAATATAGTAAATATGACCATAACACCTTAATCTCCCAATGTCGTGAATGGAATGTTAGGTGATTGAAGCGGTGAATGGTTCATGAAGCAATGATGAGCGGTATAACCGCAGAAGTAAGGAATTAGCCTCAGATTTTTTTTTATAGTCATACATTTTCGTAATAATGATAACGTAATGTTAATATTATAATAAATGTAATCGTAACACTAATCCCTTCGTAGTGACTGCAAAGTTACTGGAGGTTAAAACATATCTATATATATATAAACGCGAAGTGTGTGCGTGTGCGTGTGCGTGTCCAGTTTTAGTGTGTCCGCGTTTTATTTAGAGATTACTGAACGGATCTTCATCAAACTTTCAGAGCTTCATCAGTGAGTGCCTGGGAGTGTTTTCGGCCAAAAATAAAATAGAAAAAAAAAACGTTTTTTTTTTTTTGGAGTAAAAAAAAAATAAAAAATCGCTCGATAGTGTCAAAGCCTTTTTAAATGAATGACAGTTATATACAAGTACACATTCACATAAATAAATACAAAACAATCACCAGACGAAAAAAATAAATCGAACAATCCTGGAAGTGTACGAAGTTGGTAGTACGGCTTCTTCTTCTTCCTGATTGGCAACACACTTAACCTTCCCCTCCTCCCCTCCCCCCCCTCCCCTTCCCTACTCCCTCTCCCTCCCCTGCCCCTCCCCCCTCCCTCCCCCTTCCCCTCTCTAACCCCTTCCACCCCCCCCTCCCCTCCAACCCCTTCCCGCCTCCAACCCCTTCCCGCCTCCAACCCCTTCCCCCCTCCAACCCCTTCCCCCCTCCAACCCCTTCCCCCCTCCATCCTCCCCCCCTCCTCTCCCCCTCACCCCTTTCCCCCTCCCTACGCCTTCCCTCCCCCCTCCCCTCCCCACCCGGCAACGCCGGGTACTTTTGCTCGTCTTCTATATATTCAAGTAGCGACAGTTTTGTGTCTGGCCATCACGCTTTGTCATTACGTCTATCTTCAAATAAAGTATCAAACTTGCCCGGCTACGCCACTGTTGGACTTCCGGTCTTGCTCAATTTTGTTTGACTGCCAGGCAGACAGAGTAAAAATATTCCCATTCCTCTTTGCGCATGTGCGATCGGGCCAAATTCAGACAAAGTACAGTTAAACAGCAGACTTGTCTTCCTATTCAAGTTCCGATTCATGTTCAAAATATAACATTCAATTTAAATCAGTTGTTCCTCGATCATAAACTGACGTTTACAGACGGACGGATGGACAGGCATGAAGCAATTGCTTAACCTCGCTTTTTTTCCTTTGCCTCGGCGGGGTAAAAAAAATCTTGGGAGAAACTGTCAAAATAAAGGTCAGCGATAGAGAATTGCTCCACCATGTCGAGATGTGCAACCCTTGTATGGCAACGATCACTTTCACCATCGTAAATTCCCCAAAATGCTTTTGTTGTATCAGTCGTGTACATTGACACACCGCGTTGGTGATAAATAAGGATCCACAGTAGCCGAGGATGCGGAACGTGGTCCTTGTTTTGCAACAGACACGAAAACCCACAGTAAATGTTAATTGCCGTTACATGAAACCAGGTTCAGATGCCTCTGTTTCCAAACCAAATGAATAAGCTTATATGAGAGATGAATGGAGGGAGGTGCACATTGGTAGGTTGATAATGATGGTGCTGTTTGCTATTCTTCCCCAGTTATATGTACTTGCATAAACATTGGAATTGTTAATGTTATGCTGTTGTATGATGAAATCTAACAGGATGTTGTGGAGGTAGTGCATTACATTTGAGCTCTCAGGTCTGGGTTTGATCGCAGATCTGATTATAAACGGTCTGTTTGGAGCTTTTCAGGCAAGCCGTTGCATCACAAAGTGCACCGTCACTCGGGTGGTCGTAAAGCCGGGTGTACCGTCTGCAAGTTTGAGTCTGCTAAATAGTTGGAGCCGTTAAAGATTAAAGTGGTAGTAGTAGCGGTGGGCTGAAGGATGGTCCGGAGGTATGTGGATGTTAAAGATCGCAGTGTCCTTCGCGAAGAGCTTTCGCCAGCACCCTGGCCAAATTCCAACTTCCTGCCCTAACTACTACTGGCAAGGCAATGGCAAATCACCCAGTGTAACCCTTGCCAATAAACTGCTTTGGCAGTACCAACACTCTAACAGAATATGGTACATCAGAATCAGAGTAGTATTAGCATTAGTACATGAAATTGGTTTTTAGCTTTTGACTTTGTTTAAGCCTTGTGCATATTCAGAACACTGAAAAATTTGAAGACCCTTGTGGTACACAGGCTAAACAAGAGTAAAGTTTTACCTAATTGTACACCGTTCCTTTCCCATTCCATCCCCTGCATGATGTCATCGCCGGCCACTGAAGGCGGGCCCGGTGATGATGCGTGCTAAAAGGCAGTTTTCACTCTGGTTGTTTGTTTTCTTTCTTTCTTTGTTGCTTGTTTGTTCGGGCGATATCTCACCCATCCTTTGAGCTAGGAGGCTGAAATTTCGGCACAACAGTGAGCAAGTACTTTGGCAAAAATCGCATTTTTTTTATTTTTTATTAATCAACAACAACACAACAGGCATTTTAAGGCCATTTTCCCTGCAAGAGCAGGGGTTAGCCTTGCGGTCCCCATGACAATGTGCTCCATTTTGCCCTTATTTTTTGATTAATCAATTGTTTGATTAATTACTTACTATCGATGAATTAAGTGAATGAATGAATTAATGAAGATGAATTTAACCCTGGTGTTGGGCTAGCGGCTAGGGTGCCGGCTTTAGGATCCTAGGATCCTGGGTTCGAATCCCGGTCGATCGCTGAATTAACGCCAGGGGGGTTCACTCAGCCTGTCATCCTTCCGAGGTCGGCAAATTGAGAACCAGTTCACTGGTTTCCCTGTTTGTCGTAAAAGGCGACAAAAAGGGTTGGTGTCAGGAAGGGCATCTGGCCGTAAAACATTGTCTCAAAAAGGGGACCAAAAAAACAACAACAACCATGGTTCCCGAAAAAGGCCAACCCCTGCTTTGCGGGGAAAAATGACCTCTAAAAGGTGGCTTTTATCGATGAATTAAGTACTTATTTATTTCCTTTCTCATCTGGGCAATATCTCAGGCACCTTTTGAGCTACGAAGCTGATATTTGGACATGATGATGACCAAGTGATTTGGCTGTAAAGGGTATTTTCGATTTATTGATTAGTTAAATTAATCGATTAATTATTTATTTGTTCCATGAATGACTTAATTACATTTTTTTAAGTTACAGATTTGGATGAAACGGTGGTGGTTTAGGTATTCTATTAGCCGATTAATTAATAATTTAATTATTTCACGATTATTATTTATTTTAGTTATTAATCACTTATTTATTTCCTTTCTCATCTGGGCAATATCTCAGGCACTTTTTGAGCTAGGAAGCTGATATTCGGACATGACGGTGACCAAGTGATGCGGCTATAAAGGATATTTTTGATTTATGGATTAATCAATTAAACGATTAATTATTTATTGATTAGTCAATTGATCAATTCTTTAATATTTTTAGATTAATGACTTATTTAATTAATTTTCAAAAAGTTACAGCTTCGGATGAAACACTGGTGGTTGAGGTATGCCATTAGCCAATTGATTAAGAAATTATTTTACGATCATTATTTATTGATTTTAATTATGCAATTAATCAATCATTGTGCATCTCTCCCTCCCAATACCGTCTCTATGTGCTGCACGGCGGGTATCACCGGGCTCTGAAGGTGTCCCGGCAATGCCACGCTGGAGGATGTTATTTGTTTATTTGGCATGGCGTACTTTGAATGTATCTGTACTTGTTTTACTACTTTTCTTAACCAACCCCCGACCTCCATCACTTTTGCAGCTTTATTATTGGATATGTAAGTTCAAGGACTCTTTAAAAAGCTCACTGAAAAAAGAACTTATTCATGTTTTAAAATGGCAAGCATTTAACCTCCCATTGCTTGTGCACAATTCTACCACATCAATGTACTCAAGTCGTTCGTGCCCCAACTGTCATCTCTCCCACTGTTATGTTATGATACGATTCAACCGACTAAGACATTAGCAAAGTTGGACAATTACTCCTCTCTTCAACATTTAGTCGACGAGCCTCTATATTGCATGAGATGTGCGCTCTCACGCTTCAGCAATTCAGCAGTCACAAGTTGTAGATATTACAATGCAGGTGGATGTCCTGTGTCTTTATGGTTGGGAGTTTATAACACCACCAATGAATCAAATCCAGAATGTGTCACAGCTACTAGTATAATGAAAAACATGAATTGTTAAACCATTGACAAAAACAACAACTTTTGTCGAAAATGGGAGTGATGAAAGAGTAATGGAAAAGAGAGAGTTTCTGAGACTGAGAAATTAGACATACAGTGCATTCAGAAAGTATTCAGACCCCTTCACTTTTTTCACATTTTGTTATGTTGCAGCCTTATGCTGAAATCGTTTAAATTCATTTTTTCCCTCATCAATCTACACTCAATACCCCATAATGGCAAAGAGAAAACAGGATTTTAGAAAGTTTTGCAAATTTATTAAAAAGAAAAAACTGAAATATCACATTGACATTAGTATTCAGTGCATGTGCATACTCGGAAATTCAGTGCATACTCGGAAATGCATGGACCGATCTTGTTCAATCTTGGCACAAAGACAACACATGAGAGTATACATATGCAGAAGGTTTTGTTTTGTAATCCGACCAAAGATGGCTAACAACTCTGTACAGCAAAATTACTAAAACCACGGAGCCACGACATATTGGATATCTTTTTCTTCTGATTATTATTATTGGGGTTTTTTACGTAAAGGATTGTGATGCGACATAACTCTCTTAGAACCTGAATACCAGATGAATGGTGACAGCCTATTGTTACTGGAAGTTTTACAATAGGAGACATATCGACTTGAAACATTTTGGATTCTATGGAGTCTCATGTCCCATGTACCTTTTCAGGAAATACGGTTGCAGTGTTCAGGCATATACAGTACGTCACAGAATGAAGACGTAGTTTGTCAAGAGATCAGAAGCAAAACAATTGTGATGTCAATTGCATTCTCAGAATTGAATAAAAAAACACCCCTTATGGGACTACTCGCTATTCCCATGAAATAATTTAGTGCTCGATCTATAGGAATCTCAAATATAATGTATGTCATGTGATGTGATGTGATGTCATGTGAGTTCCCTTCCGAGGAACTTCAATGCAAGAGGAGACCAACCATAAGGCCTAAGCTATTACCTAAGCTAGTATTGCCAACCTGTGGTTGTTTGTCTGTGTGCTCTATACTTTTCCATGCAGGGCATCATCAGGCATCAAGGATGCTGCACGACCATTTTAAAACATTTGGTATGACAAACAATCTGGTCAACAAAAATCAATTTGGGTCCTTTTTGAGCTTTTTCACTCATCTGCTTGCAATATATAATTGTACCATTGCAAGTTGATTTGGCAGTTGGTAACATTTTGATTGGCTGAAAAGGTTCATTATATTTTGAGTGCTTGTATGAGATGGAATAATGAAGTTCTGGAGCAAGCCAGCTGCGTTTATATATTGCCCTTCTCGAAAATCGTGTAATTGCCTGAAATCGACTTCTGTGCAAATATACCTTATGTTGTTTTTATTTTATCGATCATGTCTGTTCAATAATTGCTTTAGCTACGACTTGCATGATGTGATGTGATTTTTTGAGTATTTTGAGTATCAAGGTCTCTATCAATTGGTGTTACGTCCATTCTCTGAGAATTTCTGATCACCCCACACACTGCAAATAATAATAAAAAAGGAAATATTAATCTTCAAAACTAACGTATCATTGTTTTTATGAACTTTGCCATTGATTTTATGCTAATTTTTTTAATTTTTTCACAGTCAATACAGGACTTTTGAAATGGTGTATGAATGATAAACGAGGCCTAGTGCGCATGTGTTGTATTTGTGCGTTTCCAGTGATTCACTTCTGCTCGCCGGTCACTTTTAACCTGCAATGCACCAGCACAAAATCTCCAATTCAAATTCTTTCAAACATAATTTTTAGCATTTCGACAAAAGAGTGGCAATTTCAGGAAGGTTAACCTTAAATATTCTGTTCCTTAATGCAAATCAGACTGGAAGAAATATAGGAATACACAAAACATCCGTGGATGAGAGTTGTCCGGTCTGTAACATTTCCTGTTAGTACAAGCGAACAGCGGCCATGGATATACCATACGCTGACACACACAAGGAAGCACGCTTCTCCCTTTAGCAATAGATGCAAAAATGTAGTATAATTTCTATAATAGCCCCGGAACCAAATCAAAAATTTACCCTCGGACCCCGCTGTTCGTGGGGGAGAGACGTTCCTGGAAAATCCGCGAATAGCAAAACCGGCGAATAGCGGGGCATTGTTTCAATGGAAAAAGGGGGATAGGCTACCGAGCCATGAAAATCTGCGCATACAGAGGACCAAACCATGAACGGTGAGGCAAAATCTGCGAATGGTGAGGAAAATCCCCAGAATGTCGACGGTAATCTGTGAAGGTCGATGAAAGTCACGGAAATGGCGAGACAAAACCTGCGGATGTAGACGAAAATCCGCGAAGGTCGATGAAAATCCCGCGAATGTATGACGTGGCATTGTTTCAATGGGGAAATGGGGGATACGTTATAGGTTTCCTGCCGGTGGTTCCTGATTCATGGAGGAAAATTTTTAAAGTTAAAAATGTTTTCGACCACAAATGCACATGATTACAGTTTCACAAAAAATGCTTTCTATATATATTATAGAAATATATATATAAACCACAACACCAGGTACCATTTCCATTTTATTGAAGGGATGCGCTTACAGTTTATTAAAAGTGCTTAATCAGATTCACCATACCGTACCATGAAAGTAAAAATTTAAAAAACACAACACATGTACCGTTTAAAATTTGTATTGTACAAACACACGCAACTTTCAAATGATGATGGTGATAGTGATAGTGATGATGATGGTCATGAATTAAAATCCCATGAATTCCTCGAACTTTGAGGGCGACCCAAATGATGGTGCAGCAAAATCGTGCACTGAGGGAGAGGTAGGAGAAGGTGAGGACGCTGGTGAGAATGCTGGTGAGGATGCTGAGAGGAAGGCAGGAGAGGATGCTGATGGTCTTGAGGTGGAGGGAGCAGGGCTGAATAAATGGGTGAAGGGGAGCTGCCTGACACATTGCCCAACATTTCGATGCAGCTCTTTGTACGGGAGCAGCGCATCATCCAAGCCCCTCTTGAACTTGAGGTACCTCTCCACGACTGGGTCAGCGTCTTGCATCCTGTCGACAATCGCCCGCATGTCCTGCAGTATCTCGCCCAGGAACTGGTCTGTGAGGTTGGACCTCGGCACCTCTCCCTCATTACTGCCTGCCCCCGCCTCCTCCTCCTCCTCCTCAGAAACCTTTGGAATGGCATCCAACTCGTCCTTGATGAGCGGGTTTAGGGAACGGTTCAGCATCATGGTGGTCAGCATGAAGTCCCTCGTCTGCATGCTGTCCTCAATCCATATGCTGAGAGTCTTCTCCATCCTTTCCATGTGGACATTCCGAACATGGGTGACCAATTTCGTTCTCAATGCAGCGCTCAGTGGAAGTTTCTCACAAATCACCTTCTTCTTCCGTATGTAGCGAACGGTGGATTTGTTGACGCCGTAATGCCTGCCAACAGAGGCCGCACTCTCTCCTCTCAAAAGCCGGTCCAGCAGCTCCACTTTCTGGCTCAGGCACATCACTTTCTTCTGCCTCTTGTCGACGCATCTCCGGTACTGGTCAAAAACGCAGAGTAAAAAACGCAGAGTAAAAAAAAACAGGTCGAAGCAATGGGATGAGAACAATGATTGAGATCGAGGACACAGTCTTTATATGTGTAGGATTGTGGGTATCTGCGGGAAGTACTCTGCCCATTGTTTGTGGGGGATGTTGTTTGATGCCGTATTAAGCCTGTCTGCTAATTTTAATGATAGATTTAATGAAGCACTTTTTTTTTTTGTATACAGAATCGAGGCTTGTGTAAGAGCTAACACATTGAACATGAAAACATGCACAGACACATAAAGCATGCAATGAAGGGAGTGGGAGACTAGAGGGGGAGAGAGAGGGAAACACAAAAGCACAACTGTAGAGAACAGGGACGTCGGTAGATCTGTGGAAGGTGGAGGGATGGGGGAGGAGGGAGGGGTACACGGTACAAAGCAAATGAACACTACTAGGAATTTCACTCCGAGGAATTTCGGGACTGAAGTTGGGGATTGAAAGAGGTGGATTTGGTGTGTTTTAATGGGGGTGGAAAAGATTAAGGTTTTGGATGGGGGAAGATAAGAGATGGTGCTGAACAGCTGTTTTAAAGACCTGGAGGGAGGAGAGGGATTGAAGAGCGTTTGGGAGTTTGTTCCAGAGGTGGGAGAAAGGAGGAATGAAGGAGTGAAGGTGAGCAGAGAGTCTTGATTTTGGCAGTTTCACCAGAAGAGGGTTGCTGGCAGATTTTGTGCATCATGCGGGAATATTTGGGAGACAGAGCACAGATAGAGCAGGGGGAGTTCGGCCGGAGAGGAGTCTGTAGCAGACAGAAAGACCACTAACCTGCCTGCGGTGAGAGAGGGAGAAAGGCCCTCGGAATCAGCTTCATCGTGGGAGATTCCACTGATTCTGAATGCTTTGGTTTCAACTGCGTGAAGCCGAGCTAGGTGTGAGGTAGGAGCAACTTTCTATAACTCGCTTGCTTTCTATAACTCGCGGTGTTGACATGTTTTTGTCTCTGATGGAACATCCCCTGAAGCATTTTCATTGTGTAAGATCTCTGATGATGCTTTACCATAAATTGCAAACTGTAATCGATTTAATGAAGCGTTTGCATTCTATAATTCGTGGAGTTGATTTGTTTACATATCTGGTGGGATATCCCGCGAAGCTCGCTTGTAGTGCGGCTAAAATCTGCGCCCGCGAAAGCCATGAAAACCCAAAGCACACAGCAGTGAATGCACTGTATAAGGAGGTCATGCTTGCGGCTTGTATACGATGTTTTTTTGCATACATATGCCCAGCTGCGTTACGCATGGCTGGTGAAAGATGGGTTTTATAAATATGTCAAGCTAATGGCTCGTGAATTTTTTTTTGCACCCCTGAAAAACCGTGAATTTAATGAACATGGCCGCGAATAGGAAAAAAAAACCGCGAATTTGCGAGGCATTTTTCTGCGAATAGAGAAACGGGTCGCATTTTATCAACCGCTATTATGCGGATTCCGCGAATAGCGGAACTGTGAATTGTGGGGTCCAACAGTATTTATAACAGCCCTCACAGCTCCTGTGGTCCCCCCTCTCCGCCCCTTCCCAACATGATTTGAAACACCCTGTACATTCACGAGCCCTAGATATGTCCTTTCCATGAGTGTTCAGAATAACCTAATCCAGATACCAGCCCATGATCTGTCGGTGGTTTGTGTAAAACGCTGGTCCATCCAGACCTTGTACCGGCCCACATGGTTGAGAGATTGCAATACGGGCAGCTGCCCTGCAAGTCTTCCGTTGTGCAGAGGCCTTTTCTCTCAGGTACTTTTCCAAATGTTTTCCACTCATTTTAGAGCTTTGTGAACCATTTTAGGTAACAATCCTGATCTCGGATACATTATATAACTTTTTTTCACCTCAAACGTGAAAGTTTCCTCCGGTTTCCTTGCATGTGCACCGTGCATTCTGGGGTGGATTACATCATTTCAAAAGTCGCGTATTAAGGCTCAACAAGGAGTTCGTATATAAATCACGTGGAAGACAAAGACATCAGTCGATCTCATTGCACTTTTACCATGAATTGAAAGGATGTTCGTAAAACGATGGACAAGCACAACTTCATTTCTTCTCTGTGTTTCAATTAACTTTCTTACAAATCGTCACATCGTGGTTCACAAGTAGACAGCCACCAACTGTTTGTTCATTTTTCAATCTATACCACCAGTCTACCATATTAATTAAATGATGATAAACCTGATCACACGTAACCTTTGGTTATAAGCAAAGCACCTGTCTGCTATGATGATTTGATCACACGTCTCTGCTATAAACTCCTGAATCTGTCTGTTCGTGCTATTTTTATATGCAAGTACGATGTTTAAGTGTGTAGGTCCCCTGGCCGAAAACAGTTGCTTGCCGCAATATTACTGTTTACCTGAGGCCATGTTATTGGCCATTTGGAGTGGCCAGTCATTGATGGATGGCCAGAGGTCTGGGTTGAGGCATTTCTCATGTATCTGTGGTCAACACTCCGTGTTGCTTCGAGGAAATTTATGGCAAGACCCTCATGTATCGGAGACTATTACTCAACTCCAATAATTATACATTTCAGTAATTTCTGTCTGGAGATCATACCTGGGTTTGTAGAGGGCCAAGCATATATATATATATATATATATGTATATATATATATATATATATATATGTATATATATATATGTATATATATATATATATATATATATATATATATATATATATATATATATATATATATATATATATATATATATATATATATATATATATATGTACTCTCCGTCTCCAGCCCATGTGTCAACTATGGAAGAATGTTATGGTATTTGCAGATATTTGTGTTAGGTTGGGAAGAGGGTTGACAAACCTACCAGGTGTTAGTTGATATAATTCTTAATTCTCTCGGGTACATTAACATTTTAAAAACACATCCAACATTAGACCGACAAGGCATTTTGAGATTTGGTGACCACATTCTTCAGATTGATGGCACCACATGCCGCATTTATCATGTGACCACACTTTCGAAGAAGAAGCGAGACATTAAACCTCTTCCTTCGGTTCCTTGACGCCCAGATGTGAATCCAATCGAACACCTGTGGAAGCATCCATATCTGCAGATGAAAGCAACCCATTCCTGTCCTACCGGTGCGATGGAATTGTAGGAAAATCGCACAGATGAGGTGAGCTGGACCACACCATGATACAATATGTCGTTAATTTGATTGCAAACAGGATGGAGAGAGAGAGGCTCTTCACGCTGCAAAGGTTTTGTCAACTAAGCACTCAAAATACATTTCATTACTTTGTAATTTTACCACAAAAACTACCATCTACTACTAACAAGCAATTGTCAAATTATTATGGTGGGACACTATGGTGACAGAATGACTGTATTAATATTTGTTTGAACCAAGAGTTAAATTGTAGGACTGTCAGGATAGCCTCGAAGTATGCACATTCACCTCTGAGCTCTCTTGCCTGGGTTTGAATATCCACCCAGCTATAAACTGCCATCCTGTTGTTTCGCCAACAGGGCAAGGCATCCAATGTGTGTCATTCTTCAGATGGACTTTAAACAAGGCGTTCCGTCTGCCGGCATTGGCTGGTGGATGTCAAATATCTTATGGTGTCCTTTGCGAAGAGTAGGTGAGATATATCCAGCTCCCCGAATTATTTTTTTTATAAATCCTGCCCTGGCTACCACCATTCCATAAGGATATAGATATACGAGTAGATTGAGGAGTGTCTGTCTCTGTCTGTCTGTCTCTGTCTGTCTCTCTCAGTTTGTCTGTCTCAGTTTGTCTGTCTCAGTTTGTCTGTCTCTGTTTGTCTGTGTCTGTCTGTCTGCTTGATTGTTTGTTTGTGAACGGGATATTTTAAAAGGTTGTGGACGGATTCGAACTAAATTTGGTGGAGATCCAGATCAGTATCTGGAAACTAGAATTTTAAATGATTCTTCACCATTGAGAGATCAGACTAAATACCTATATACTGTATATCACAATAACTCAAAAAGTTGTTAACTGTTTCGGAAGAAACTTGGTGGACAGATTGTGTGTGTGACAAGGCTGAATTGATTCGATTTTGGTGACTATATGAATCCGAGATTTTTTCTTTATTTATGTGATTCTTCACCATTGAACGATGGGGCCAAAAACGATGTATAACACGATATTTGAAAAAGTTGTGGACGAGTTCTGACCAAACTAGGTGGAAACGGCTCTGTCCTTCACTGCATCCTTGGGTGTGACATTCAGCGACGGCCTTCTGCACTTCATAGTTGTGGTGAGTTGGAATTATTGTCTGGATTGTTATAGCACAGCATACGGCGTACAACAATTCCCACAATTGAATTTCTACAACATGTTAACAAGTTGACAATTTGACCTTGGGAAGGGAGGGAGGATGTTGATTAATCAAAATAAAGAACTCATCTCCGTTTTTTTATTTATATATATAACTTCATTTCTAACTCAACTGGACTATGTCCAGCTGAGTTTTTGTCGACACCCAGTGTCCGTCGTCCGTCGTCCGTCTGTCGTCTGTAAACAATTCGACGTCTACGCTCTAAAAGTCACAAATATTGATGAAATTTGATGAAACTTGTTATGCAGCATCTTTAAGACAAACTAGTTTGGGATTGCATTTGGGTGTTGCACGCCCAAAAATGGGCGCGGCAGGGCGGCCATTTTGAAAAATCAATTTTTGTTGATATAGACCAGTTGAGTTCAGGTTCCCTGGAAGCTCAAGTTGTGTATTGTACCCAACGTTGTGCCAGTAGCCTTTTAGATGCACTCACTTATAAAATTCTTGATATATTTGTTGAAGATTGGAGGTCACGTCTTTTCGAAGGTGTCCATGCGCTCACGCTTTCGAAGTTAAGTAATTTTTTACAATTGTGTTTTTGTCGAAACTGTATCTATCTTTCGGTGTGTGTACCTATAGTGTGTCTTTAGTAAGATTCTCGGTGTTAATTTTTCATACATGTACACAAAATCGTCGGTTAATTCGTGTCGCGTATTTTGAGGCCTAGTAGGCTACCGTGTCTGACCTTGAGGCTTTGTTTTTCTCTCAGCGGTCCGTCGATTGCGCTGCAATTACTTTCGTTCTCCGTTTTTGTCCCAGTCTTTCACCCCATACTTCCTTGTTCAAAATCTCAACTCAAAAAATAAAAATAAAAAAATTAAAAAATTTCCTTCTCTGTTCTTATTCGCTTATTCGTTGTTCTTATTTGTTCGTTCGTTCTTCGATCACGTGTTTCACCCCCATTTCCATTTTCCATTTCCCCAGATAGTTTTCACTGCTCAATTTAAAAATGTTTAAACTTTCCCCTGAAGAACTGTATTCTGTCGTATATAATAACACCTTTTTCTTCTTCTTCTATAAAAGGATGCTTTCGACTTGCTCACCAAATCTATTCATTCCAAAAAAAATTCCATCTCTTACAGTTCCTCTTTTCTACATTCCCGAAACTCTCCTGCACTCCACCCCTCCTTCAGCTTCCGCAAACGTATTTTTGACTCGAAGGTCACAAGAAACTCATTTTGCAATAAATGTTCGTTTCCCATTAATCGTACACTTTTCAAAATCCAATCTCACCCCTCCCCTCCAAATCTTCCCCATCACCCCTTCCCTCAAAAACTTCCCCTTCACCCCTTCCCTCAAAAACTTCCCCATCACCCCTCCCCTCCAAAACTTCCCCATCACCCCTCCCCTCCAAATCTACCCCCTTGCCCCTCCCCTCCAAATCTTCCCCATCACCCATCTCTTTCAAATATTCCCCCTTGCCCCTCCCCTCCAAATCTTCCCCATCACCCATCCCTTTCAAATCTTCCCCCTTGCCCCTCCCCTCCAAATCTTCCCCATCACCCCTTCCCTCCAAAACCTCCCCATCACCTCTCCCCTCCAAAACTTCTCCATCACCCCTCCCCACCAAATCGACCCCCTTGCCCCTCCCCTCCAAATTTCCCCATCACCCATCCCTTTCAAATCTCCCCCCTTGCCCCTTCCCTCCTAAACTCCCCCCACACCCCTCCTCTCCGAGACTCTCCCTCGCTCCTCCCCTCCTAGACTCCCCTCTCACCCCTCCTCAAAACGTCCTCCCCGCTTCTTCCCCCTTCCAACTTTCACCTTCATCTCCCCCAACCTTCTGCCTCGCTCTTCCCCCTCCTCAAATAACACCTCACTGTGCCTCACCCAATCACCATCAAACCTTTTGTCCGCCCCATTCTTCCCTTTCTCCAAGCTATTCTGAAATCTCTGACGCACCTTCAACAGCTCTGCCTACCACTTCCTCCTCTTCCACATCCTACCCTACCCCTCCCCCCCCCCTGGTCTGTATCCGATGCTCCCCCTTCCTCTTCAGTAACGGTATGGACCTCAAACATCCGGGGCCTTCGCTCAAACTTGACTGATCTCTCCATACAGGTTGCTTCTGACAAACCAGACGTGATCTGCTTAACAGAAACTTTCCTCCTTCATGATGTCTCTGATTCCTTGGTATCTCTCCCAGGTTACTCCCTCCTCTGGTATGATAGACCTGAGCCTCGTCCTGGAGGTGGGGTTGCTATCTTTATAAAAAAAACTCTTCCTCACTCGCCCGACACTGCCCTCTCTCCACTTCATCCCCAGGAATACCTTTGGCTACGGCTTCCCCTTCGCTCCCACCTTTTGTTCATAGGTGTGTTGTACCGTCCACCAAACAGTGATGACTCCATCTACATCACGCTGTCTGATAATATGGACCAACTTCTATCTACCCATCCCAACTCTCTCTTCCTCATATGTGGTGATTTCAATTGTCACCATGCCAGTTGGCTGGGTGTGGGTACCTCTCTCACCAGCCATGGCTCTTCAGCAAAGGACTTCTGCGACTAACTGGGACTGACACAATCTGTCAATTTCCCGACCCGGATCTCAGTCAACGGAGCATCTTCTCTTCTGGACTTGGTTATGACTAACTTCCCTGAAAATGTCTGCTGCTCTTCTTCTGCTCCAATCGGCTCATCTGATCATGTGCTTGTTAAAGTGGACATCTCTCTGACCATTCTCGGAGAGTCTCCTCAGCGTCGACGAGTCTGGAATTTCACTCAGGCCAACTGGCACGGTCTTCAAGCAGCCATCAATCATCTGGACTGGTCTCCCATATCTACCGCCTCTGACATCAACTCATCCTGGGAATTCTTCCAAAGTAAATTGCTCTCTCTCTTGCACAGATTTATCCCATCTCGTCTTCAGTTGTCATACCCTTCCTCCCGTCCATGGTACACGGAATCTTGTGGTGAGGCTGTTGCCCAGAAACAACTTGCTTTCGTCTCCTGGAAAGCAAATCCAACGGAAGGAAATCTCATTTCCTTTCACAAAGCCTGAAACAAGGGTGTGTCCACCCTCAGGAGAGCCAGGAAACAATATCTCTCCGTTCTCAAGACCGAACTCTCTTATCTGTCTCGCTCTTCCAAATCCTGGTGGCATCTGGTCAAATCTGTTTCTGGTGTTTGTTCCCCCTCCATCCCCTCCCTCACCTCAAACGGCTACATGGCTGACTCCGCACGTGAAAAAGCTGAATGCCTCAACTCAGTGTTTGCCTCTAAATCTTGTGTCCCAAACCCATCCCTCTCTTTACCCACCGTACCCAGCTGCTCCTGGACTCTGTGTCCTTTCCTCCTGACAAGGTGGAAAAGTTTCTGTCAACCCTCGACTCTGATTCTGCAACTGGACCTGACGGCATCAGCCCACGGGTCCTAAAATCCTGTTCTTCCGCTCTTTCACTCCCGCTCTCTGTTCTCTTCACCCTCTGTTTTGCTCAAGGTCATCTGCCATCTGCTTGGAAGTCCGCCAACATCACCGCTTTGCACAAAAAGGTGCAAAAACAGATCCTAGCAACTACAGACCAATCAGCCTTCTCCCAATTATCAGCAAAGTCATGGAATCCATCATTGCTTCGGATATGAAATCTTTCCTCTTCTCTAATGGCTTGATCTCTTATCATCAATTTGGTTTCAGACCTGGTCACTCTACTCTGGACATGCTGCCTCTGCTTTCTCAACAATGGATGGAGGTCCTCAATGCCAAACAGGAAATTAGAGCTGTCTCCCTTGACATATCACATGCCTTCGATACGGTCTGGCACCCCGCTCTGCTCACCAAACACTCCTCCTTTGGTATCCATGGAAATCTCTACGCATGGCTGGCGGACTTCCTCTCTAGTCGTAGTCACCGTGTGGCCCTGAATGGGTTTCTCTCATCTCCTCTTCCTGTTCAGGACTCTGACTCTGACTCTCTGACTCTCTTGAAAATCCTCTCTATCTCTTTGCCGATGACTCTACTCTCTGTCGCTCCATTCCTCATCCCTCAGATCGGCAGTCTGCAGCCTCCTCGCTCTCTGCAGACCTGGACAAAATCACAGACTGGACAAACAAGTGGAACATGTCTTTCAATCCAGACAAATCTCACACTCTTACGATGTCTCTTCGAAAAGACCGACTGGACAACCCTCCCATCCACTTTCTGAATAATCCTCTCCAAGAAGTTCTGTCACTCAAGCTTTTGGGTCTCACTATCTGCCATGATCTTTGCTGGGAAAACCACATTTCAAATCTGGTCTCCAAAGCCAGTCGCCGACTGGGCAACCTCTGTCGTGCGGTCCTTCCTTGGCACACCTGAGTTCCTCACCACATACAAGGCTTTCATCTGCAGCTCAATGGAATACTGCTCTCCCCTCTAGGCTGGTGCTCCTGCCTCACACCTAGCTCGTCTTCATGCTGTTGAAACCAAAGCGTTCAGAATCATTGGAATCTCCCGCGATGAAGCTAACTCCAAGGGCTTTTCACTCACTCACCGCAGGCAGGTTGGTGGTCTTTCCGTCTTCTACCGACTCCTCTCTGGCCTTGCCCCCCCAGCTCTCTCTGGGCTCTGTCCCCCAAATATTCCTACAGGTCGCACAAGATCTGCCTGCAACCCTCTTATGGTTAAACGGCCAAAATCAAGACTCTCTGCTCACCTGCACTCCTTCATTCCTCTTTTCTCCCGCCTCTGGAACAAACTCCCTCACTCTCTTCAATCCCACTCCACCCTCCAGGTCTTTAAAACAGCTGTTCACCACCATCTCTTATCTTCCCCCATCCAAAACCTTGATCTTTTCTACCCCCGCTAATTTCACCCCAAATCCACTTTTTTGAAATACCAACTTCTGTCCTGGAAGTCCTTGGTGTCCTTGTGTTTTATACTTCTCCCACCCCCCCCCCCTTCCCACGCCTCCTCCCCCCAAGCCCTCTCCCTCCCACACATCTCCCTGCTCTCAAATGTTGTGTTTGTGTGCTTTCCCTTCTCTCCCCATCTTGTGTTCCGCTCCCCTTTATATATTTTGTTTGTCTGTTTGACTTGTTTGTGAAATAAATGTTCGCTCTTTCACGAGCCTCGATTCAGTATACAAAAAAAATATATAAGTGCTCGGCCTAAATATCAGAAATTGATCAATTTAATGATTGCTCATTGATAAAACATTTTCCAAAGGATGACTTTTTGTCATGGACTAGACGGATTTATGGAAAAAGGCCATGTATAAGCCTCTCAGTGCATTTTTGTGTAACAGTTGGGAACCTCACTTTTTAACAAAGTTAGGTTATGCTGAATTTGATTAACCCGGTTCCCAAGCCGAATATTGAGTTTTGAATTTTGAGAATTTTGAGGGTTCCTCTTGATTCAGCACGACATATGTTGGTTGTTCTCCAAGACTGGTAAACCAGAAGCAATGTCACCGACAAGTGATGCTCTTCATTTCCATTTGATGCGAGTACACTATCAAGCCATGGTATTGTGAAATGTTCATTGTGCCATACCTGACCTTCCTGCACCTGTGGAAATGGGATGCAAACGTGGTGATTCAGGACTGGAGCCTATTCTGATGTCACTGAGTCCAATCCCAGAAAGTTGCCTCGAGATGATTTGTTGTGCATGCCAGAAGCAATGCAAGACTCGACGCTGCAAATGTCGCGATTCAGAGTTGAGGTGCACATCAATGTGGGCCTGTCAGCAAACAGTGATGATCAGACAGACCCCTTGTATGAATTTGATGTAGTTTGGCAAAAGTACAAAACAACAAAAGTACAAAGATGTAGTTTAAGTCAGTCGCCGACTGGGCATCCTCCGTCGTGCGAAGTCCTTCCTTGGCACACCTGAGCTCCTCACCACATACAAGGCTTTCATCCGCAGCTCAATGGAATACTGTTGCCCCCTCTGGGCCGGTGCTCCTGCCTCACACTTAGCTCGGCTTCACGCTGTTGAAGCCAAAGCTTTCAGAATCATTGGCATCTTCTGCGATGAAGCTAACTCCGAGGGCCTTTCACTCACTCACCGCAGGCAGGTTGGTGGTCTTTCTGTCTTCTACCGACTCCTCTCTGGCCTTGCTGTCCCAGCTCTCTCTGTGCTCTGTCCCCCAAATATTCCTACAAGTCGCACAAGAACTGCCAGCAACCCTCTTATGGTTAAACTGCCAAAATCTAGGCTGTCTGCTCACTTTCACTCTTTCATTCCCCTTTTCTCCCGCCTCTGGAACAAACTTCCCCACTCCCTTCAATCGCACTCCTCCCTCCAGGTCTTTAAAACAGCTGTTCACCACCATCTCTTATCTTCCCCCATCCAAAACCTTGATCTTTTCTACCCCCGCTAATTCACCCCAGATACACTTTTTTCGAAATTCCATCTTCTTTCCTGGAAGTCCTTGCAGTGTCTATATGTTTTATACACCTCCCACCTCCCCCCAAGCCCTCTCCCTCCCACAGTTCTCTCGTTGTCCCTGCTCTCAAATGTTGTGTTTGTGTCCTTCCCCCTCTCTCCCCATCTTGTCTACCGCTCCCCTTATTTTGTGTTTCATGTCCCGGTTTGTGTCGGTTTGACTTTTTGTGTGATTAATGTTAGCTCTTTCACGAGCCTCGATCTTGTATACAAAAAAACCCCAAAAAAACAACATGTTGTTTCCTGAAACAAAAACAACAAAAAAACAACAAACAACATGTGTGACATTCCTGAATGTTTGTGCTTCATGGCCATGTATACTTAATTTTAGAATAAATAGTTGTATGAAACATTGTCTTATTAAAACCATTTCCCATTTTATAGTGTCCAATTTCAATATCAGTTTGAATGTCTTTCAAACTGATATTGAATATGTCGCCAACCATAATATGGACTGGACGGATTTATGAAAAAAAAGGCCATGTCTAAGCTTCGAGGTGCATTTTGAGGTAAAAGTTGTAAAGTTAAAGTAAAAGAGCTGCATGTATGTACATGATATATAAATGCTTGTTCAAAGAAATTGTCCAAAAATGGCAATTTGGGGGCCATTTTGTTTATGCTAATTAGAAGGTCAAAAACTCAAAATTCGGCCTGGGAACCGGGTTAATGGAATTCAGCATACCCTATTTATGTTAAAAAGTGAGGTTCCCAACTTTTACCCAAAAATGCACCTAACATTCACATTTCTCAGAAATCCGTCTAGTCTATCAACAAAAGCCTCGGCTCATGGAATAGTTAAACAGTTGTTATATAAATAATAACCACCTTTAGAGGCCATTTTTCCTCGCAAAGCGGGGGTTGGCCTTTTTCGGGAACCGTGGTTGTTGTTGTTTTTTGGTCCCCTTTTTGAAGCAATGTTTTATGGCCGGATGCCCTTCCTGACGCCAACCCTTTTTGCCGCCTTTAACGACAAACAGGGAATTACCAGTGAGCTGGTACTCAATTTGCCGACCTCGGAAGGATGACAGGCTGAGTCAACCCCCCTGGCGTTAATTCAGCGATCGACCGGGATTCGAACCCAGGATCGTAGGATCCTAAGCCGGCACCCTAGCCGCTAGCCCAACACCAGTTAAACAGTTGTTGACAGATGAAAAGACTGCCAGAGGGAAGTAGGCAGATAAAATGCACAGACGTGTCCACATTGAAATCACACCTACCTTCTTTGTGATTTGCGAAACAAGATCCTTTTGCTGATGAGAAAGTTTGTCTAATTCTCTCAGATTATGCCATTTATTTGATTGAATCGCTATTGCAATTAATAGATTTTGGGATTGGTACGATGTTCCTGATCACCATGCCAATAACTGAGCTCTCAAAGGTGAACAAGATGGGGTGGATACCGGATGGATGCCGCTCTCAATAACAGAAGTGGAAAGAAAAACTGGAAACTTGGAAAGAGTTGTGCTTTGGGAAGGATAACGGGAGTAGAAAAGATTATAGGTTTGGATGGGGGGTTAACTGAAACGTCACCAGAAGGGGGTATTGGCAGACTGTGGTCACCCTGCAGAAACCTGTGGGAGGGGTGGGGCAGAGCATGAAAAGGGTAGAGGGTGCAAGACCAGAATGGAGAGATCACTGACCTGTCTGCGATGTGAAAGCGATAGGTTTAGAAATTCAGCTTCATTGTGGAAGATACCAATGATCTTGAAGGCCTTTCTTGATATCAATCTTGAAGCACCTGAGCAAGGTGTGAGGTAGGGGCGCCAACCCCAGATGGGAGAGCAGTGCACCATCAAGCTGCATATGAAGGAGGATATGAGTTCCGGTGTGCCAAGGAAAGTCTGTGTGACGAATGATACCCCAGTCAGCGACTGACTTTGGAGGCCAACTTGGATATGCCCTTTGCCCAAGATAGACCATGGCTGATAATGAGGCCCATAGATTTGAGTGTCTCAACTTCTTTAAGAGGATTGTTTAGGAAGTCAATGGGTGGGGTGTGCCATATGGTGTTTTCAGAGAGACAGAGTGAGTGTGTATGAGCAAACAATGGCCCTGCAGGAAAATGTGAGCACATGATTGTTTCTGGCTGTTACCTTTCCTTTAGTGTGTGTGTGTGTGTGTGTGTGTGTGTGTGTGTGTGTGTGTGTGTGTGTGTGTGTGTGTGTGTGTGTGTGTGTGTGTGTGTCAGTCAGCAGTGTGTAGGTAGGTAGGTAGCAGCTTCATTATGATACTTCGACTTTGTATAAATAAATAAATAAATTAAAATGCCGGTTACCTGAAACACGTTTGGTCTTGTTCTTTATATTGAAGCATCTTCTCGTGATCATTGCCTCATCAATTGCAAGTGATAGAGCGTGATGATTAATCTATTCATAAACTCTCCCCTTTTCTCCAGTCGTAACATTTGAATCAATTGCGGGTCATCAGATTAGGTCCTTGGTTTCCAGTCAAGAGGAAAATCAAGGCTCATCCAATCCGCCACAGTGACTCTTTCAATCAGACAACTGCAGCGCCAACTTTAATTATTTCAGAACTCCCTAATGCTTCATCAAAATGCAATGCACATGGTAGGAAAAATATTCTTGATATTCATGTGAGAAATTCCTGTGGGATTTTTCGATACTTCTGTAGATTCTTTATTGTGTGATTGTTATTGACGTCAAATCAAATCGTTTTCTTTATGTGTTCAATAAATTCTTAATTTCTAAGATAAACCTTATTTTAATTATAAATTAAATCAACCTTGAATGAATAAATAAATATTTTAAATTAAATAATAATTAAATAATGAATTAAATATAATAATATAATAATAATAATAAACTATAATTATAATAATATAATAATATAATAATATAATAAATAAATTAAATAATTTAAATTTTAAGATTAATTTTTTTTCATTGAAGGGTGTTGTCTCAAATGGAGCTGGCAGGATAAATTGGAGGTGTGCACACTCACCTTTCAGCTGTCTAACATGGGTTTGAATCTCGACCAAGGTATAAATTGTCACCCTGGGCGAGGCATAAATGTGTGCGCTGGTCATTGGTGGATGTTAAAGATCCCATGGTATTCCACGAAGATTGGGTGTTATCACCAGCACCCTGAACAGATTCCTGCCCTAACTGATTTCTGGGAAGCTAATGGCAAACCACCCAGCAATACCCTTGCCCAGGAACTGCTTTACTCTCTGTCAAGAACCTGATACATTTGATTTGATTGATTGTTGCCTGACGTAAAACATAATCTGTTGAGAACACTTGTTGAAACAAATTCAACACTTTTATACTGGTGAAGGTTCACCTTTCAAGGACTCGATTCGTAACATTTAGAAAAGGAATTGTCCTAAATTGACAAGGTGGTTAATACTACGCTCGGCCTTTGCCAGGAATTTGGAAGTGTACAGGCAAAGGCAAATATATGCAGAACTGCAGGTGGAACAGCCTATACGAAGGTTGGCCTGCCTTACAATTTGGCGTCTTTTTCCGGCATCTTACCAGAATGTTTTGGTTGGATTCGACTTCGCCATTGATTGAACTCAGAAGCGGCCAAGACCGAGGTGAGCACACTGACCTATATAATTGCTTTTCACTCTAATATTTTACATCATCCTACAAGAAGAACCCAACTGGGGAGATATATTTTCCAATTTCAAGCCATCTTCTGCAATGGATATGTGGCTCAAGAGAAGAAGAAGAAGAAGAAGAGGAAGAAGAAGAAAAAGGAGTTATTTATTTGGAACAAAATGAGTCGTTTGATGCGGTTTAATGTTTTTGGAGTTCATCAGTCGCATGCGATCCAAATGGGACAAACATCAGACATGTAGTCGGTCAGACAATGCGTTTGGCATTGGTTATCAATTGAAATTGTTATCTGTACCTGTTAAGCAATCCTTTATTTGCCAAGGACATGATGCCTTTTCTTTCTCTTTACCAAATTGAGGCTCGTGGAAGAGCGAGATGCTTGGGGATGGGGTGGAGGAAGGAGTACGAACTGACAGTGAAGCAGTGGGGCAATAGTCGGACACAGAGACACAGAGAGAGAGAGAGAGAGAGAGAGAGAGAGAGAGAGAGAGAGAGAGAGAGAGAGAGAGAAAAGAAAGAGAAAGAGTGAGAGAAAAAGAAAGAAAGAGTGAGAGAAAAAGAAAGAGAGAGGAAACAAAGCAACCTGCAGGTAAGAGGGTTGTTGCTCGGCAGTGTCGGTGGGGGTAAGTCTGCACTGCGTATATGAATGAGCTGGAATATCCTCGAGCAAATATTCCCAGCTGCAGCATTCCTTTCCCGTGCTAAATGGGACAATCCAAGATCGGGCAAACGAAATGATTTTTTCAAAGGCTACAACGACGCAATAATTGTGATCGAAATGCATTTTGTACTCCTCGAAAAGACAACTTTCGCAAAGATATCGCCCAGCGTCGTTTGGAGCCTGATGGTGACGGATGCGGCAAAGGGATGATAATAATTTGGATCGACGCACCGTTGGACCGCAAATGATGTGCAAAATAAAACAGCATTTCAATCCACTCCTCTTTCATCCTTAATTTATCCTCCGACATTGAGGTGCACAGTTAACAGATGGTCCCTGCTACCCCAAAGCAAAGCCATCTGAGAGTGCCATACGCCTATTCACTTCGGCCATGCAATGGAACCGCCTTCGGAGGCCATTTTGTTCCCCGCAGGGCAGGGGTTGGCCTTTTTGGGGCACCGTGGTCCCCTTTTTGGAGCTATGTTTTACAGCTGGATGCCCTTCCTACCGCCAACCCTATTGGTCGCCTCTTGTGACACACAGGGAATTACCAGTGAACTGGTACTCAATTTGCGGACCTCAGAAGGATGACAGGCTGAGTCAACCCCCCTGGTGTTAATTCAGCGATCGATCGGGATTTGAACCCAGGACCCTAGGATCCCAAGCCGGCACCCTAACCGCTAAGCCAACACCATGCAATGGATGTATGAATAAGGAAAGAAATGCACAGTTTGGGGAAAAGGTCATCGAGCAGTTCCAATAAGTACACGGCTACTCAAACACTGCGGGCGAATTTGCACATCATAATATTTTAACCTACGGCTCGCTGAGGTTCGGGATTATGATTTAAAACCGAATTAGCACTCAAGCGAAGTCCACCCGTGTCCCCAAGGCAGGGAACTGATCGACTCCATTTCCCGAAATTGCTGCCCGAAACTCGTAACACTTCATTACAGCTTTTTCTTGCTTCGGATAATGTATTTTTCCCCCTTGCTACTTGCTGAAAATTGATGGACGTGTATGTTGGGTTCGCTCCGGGCTTGCCGAGTGACGAATCGGCACTGCGGTTTGGGTCTATTTTTTAAACAGATTAAAAACAAGAAAACAAAAACGCATTACCCCTTCTTTGCGGGCATTATCGAGTGCTTACAAGGATCAGATTGATGACACGTCGGAATGAGGTGCATGCCAATCGGTACCACCATCAAACTCGGTTACATGACATTTCGTGTGAGATCAGGCGCCACCAGGACGCGTCTTTCAATCGTAACTGACACCTTTCTTGTGCCATTGATTCGTGACCGGTGCGGATAAAAGCTCCTGGGCCTTACACATGCGTTTTTTCAGTAGATAAAGGTTAGCGTTGTTTTTCTATAATTTTTTCCTTTTTCTTACAGGATGTGATAACGTAGACCTTTTCTGCTCACTCTTCCGAAGGGTTGCTTTCCCTTATCGGTCAGATACAGCAGGGCACCAGGGTCGATAAGGTCTCGCCGAGCCACCCAAGTTGGGAAATTCTGTTGCGTTCCATTTCCCCGGCAGTTTCCGTATTAGCCCTTTAAGAGTAAGTTCCCAATGGAAGTTGAAGAAGGAAGTTCCCACCCCCCACCCCCCCCCCCTTCCCATGCTTCCCCTCCCCCTTCCCATGCCTCCTCCCTCCCACAGATCTTCCAATGTCCCTGTTCTCTGCTGTTGTACTTGTGTGCTTCCCTCTCTCTCCCCATCTTGTCTCCCGCTCCCATTATTGTATGTTTTGTGTGTCCGTTTTTTTTTTTGTGATTGATGTTAGCTCTTACACGAGCCTCGATCTTGTATACAAAAAAAAAAACCAAAAAAAAAAACCACTTCTTCATTCACATACCTGTTTACCTCTTATTCATTCACTCGATCAAAACTGCCATGTTACCCTAATGCTGAGATCGTCTGTTCAACACCCGCTTGTTGAGAGAAAAATATTTTCAAGAAGAGAATCAATATATTTTCATTCTCAAATTAATAACAGTAATTCAGGCAGGTGGTGCACTACCACACAACCTTTTACTCCCACCCTCATACTCCCCCATATTCGTAACCACGATCTTTTCCACCACCAATAACGCCACCTCAACTAATCCTCTTATTTCTACCGCCACTTACCCTACCTCAACTAACCCTCTTCCATCGTCAATAACCCCACCTCAACTAACCCTTTTACTTCTACCACCACTTACCCTACCTCAACTAACCCTTTTACTTCTACCACCACTTACCCTACCTCAACGAACCCTCCTCCACCGCCAACAACCCCACCTCAACTAACCCTTTTACTTCTACCGCCACTTCTCCTACCTCAACTAACCCTTTTACTTCTACCGCCACTTATCCTACCTCAACTAACCCTTTTACTTCTACCGCCACTTACTCTACCTCAACTAACCCTCTTACTTCGACCGCCACTTACCCTACCTCAACTAACCGTTTTACTTCTACCGCCACTTACTCTACCTCAACTAACCCTCTTACTTCGACCGCCACTTACCCTACCTCAACTAACCCTCTTACTTCTACCGCCACTTACCCTACCTCAACTAACCCTTTTACTTCTACCGCCACTTACCCTACCTCAATTAACCCTTTTACTTCTACTGCCACTTACTCTACCTCAACTAACCCTCTTACTTCGACCGCCACTTACCCTACCTCAACTAACCCTCTTACTTCTACCACCACTTACCCTACCTCAACTAATCCTCTTACTTCTCCCGCCACTTACCCTACCTCAACTAACCCTCTTACTTCTACCGCCACTTACCCTACCTCAACTAACCCTCTTACTTCTACCGCCACTTACCCTACCTCAACTAACCCTCCTTCATCGCCAATTACCCTTCCTCACATAACCCTCTTATTTCTACCGCCAATAACCCTTCCTCACATAACCCTCTTATTTCTACCGCCAATAACCCTTGCTCACCTTACCCTCTTTCAGTTTGAATTCCTTCCTCTTTCCCTGTTCATTCATTCCCTTGCTTGCCTCATCCACTGTACGTAGCACAATCGACCACAATGTCACCTTTTACCCTCTGTCACCTTGCTCTTACAGCAGCCTAGATCTTGTATTTAAATGAAAAAATAATGAATAATGGTGAAAATCCTGATCTTGATGATGAGAATGAGTGCAGTACTAAGAATTACGTCTTGAACATAAGGGGTGTAAAATGATATTGTTATTGCGATTGGATTTCCACTGATCAATAATTATTGTACTATTGGAGTCCGTGCCAAAATTAATAAATAACTTTTTTTTATAACAAGTGAGCTGTTGTGAGTCTGATGGCTGGACTGTATAAGCCTTATTCCTGTTTATAGATTGCTGCATTTTCCCCATCTGCACACCCACTCCTGAGGGTTATGTATTTCAATTTTGTAGTGTTTGCTCAAAATCCGTGTGTACGCATTCCTGTCTGTCAAAGCTTATTTGTGTTTTCATCCTTCCGATGAAAATACCGAGTGCTCCGTTTTGACTTTTTCACAGTTGAATGTTTTACTATCATAGAGTAAATGCGCTGCGTATTAGAGCAGCTGTCACATTTCCACCTGTCTCTCTCCTTATCGTGGTGTATGGAGGTGCATATGGAGAGAAAAGTGGAGCAAGATGCCCCCTGCCAGGAAAGAAGTGGCAATATTTTATCCCCGATTGCCACTCTCCCACCCACCCCACCCAGCATCCATCTTAACATACTCGGTCCTGATTACATGTTCAGTAGCCTGACCTTCTGCACCACGACTTTCTAGCCTATGGTGTAGCGTGGAATTTTGAATGAAAAATATTCAGCATACAGGGCGTGGGAGTGGGTTGGGGATGGTGGAGGAGGTGGAGGAGGTGCTGCTTGCATAAAGCATGGACGTCTCACCCCACTTTTCCTGATGGGGCATGTTGCCCTACCTTACTCATATGTACTTGTATTGCCAATCACACTCGCTTTCATAATGCAATTAGCAGCCAATAATGCTTTGAAATTGTCTCAAAGCAATAATATGGGACTAATCCATGCAAAATGTGTGAAAATGGTAATTTAATTTATGCAAGATCCTCCAAATGAGCCAAAAAAAATTTGTGTACTTGGTCGAGGCTCGTACAAGAGCTAATTGGCCTGGAGACTAGGTGGCGACCTGGTGGCGACTCGAGTCTCCGCTAGTTGTGGAGACATTTCCGCGACGTCTCCTGGAGACTAGTCGGGTCTCCGGGAAGTCGCGGGAAATTCAAACATGTTCGATTTTTTTGGAGACTTTTTCCAGTCTCCAGCAAGGGCAGTGGGGGCCGGAAGGGCAAGAAGAAGGAGGATGAAGCAGTTGTAGCAGCTTCAGCGCAGTTTGTGGATGCTGAGGCAGCAGTTGATGCTAGAGAAGATGAGGAACATGGTTCCAGCGGCGATCCGACTAGAAAACAATATGATTGGAAAGAGGGGCATCAAGAGGCAATGGCTGACTTCTGGGAGGATCATCCGGAATTTTACGATAAATCGTATGCAAGATACAAAGATAACCAATACAAGAAAGCAGCGGTTGAAACCTTCCTTGTTGATATGCAGAACATCTTCGTGGAGATCAAGAAGCCCCTACCTACATGTGAGTGTATATTTAAATTGCATTGAATTTATATTTAATTGCATTAAAATAAATACATGCAAAAAAATGTAAAAAATGTAGCGAAAGGAGTAGTGATGAATATCATCGCCCTGGCATAGACGTCGCCCTGGCGTCGCCTTGGTGAGAGCGCAAGCCATTTTTTGGTCTCCCGAGTCGCCCGAGTTGCCGCGACTAATCAGTCGCGGCAGTCGCGGCGACGTCTCCGCCAATGAGATAGGCCCTTAACACATACGACATGTAATAAAAGGAGCAGGAGACGAGAGGGAGAGAGATGAAAGCACACCAACAGTAGAGAACAGGGACATCGAGAGATCTGTGAAAGAGAAAGGGCTGGGGAGGAGTACACGGGATAAACGAGATGGACACAATTGTGGATTTCAGGAAAGAAAACGGGGAAATTGAAGGATGTGGGTTTGGGGGTGTATTAACGGGGGTACAAAAGATCAAGGTTTTGGATGGGGAAAGATAAGAGATGGTGGTGAACAGCCGCTTTGAACACCTGGACGAAACAGTGGGATTGAAGAGAATATGGGAGTTTGTCCCAGAGGCGGGAAAAAAGAGGAATGAAAGAGTGAAGGTGAGCAGAGGGTCTTGATTTTGGCACTCACCAGAAGAGGGTGTGTGTATATATATGTATATATGTATGTATATGTATGTATGTATATATATATGTATGTATATATGTGTGTGTGTGTGTGTGTGTGTGTGTGTGTGTGTGTGTGTGTGTGTGTGTGTGTGTGTGTGTGTGTGTGTGTGTGTGTGTGTGTGTGTGTGTGTGTGTGTGTGTGTGTGTGTGTGTATATATATTTGCGGATTTGAGAATCCAGTAATTGTTGTAAATATCACCCTGTGTAAATGTAGTAATTCTTGTAAATACCTCCGTTTTGTGTGTAAAGGTCAAAGGTCGTCCCCTTAGTTAATCCATCGCATGCACGTAGAAAATCATATACCCTTCTAAATAGTTATTTCTTATTCTATGTAGTTTAAGGCTCTGTTTCCCACTAGTTGACTCTGCATTGCACCAAATGACATAAGATCGATCCCTTCGACACCCCCATGGCCTCTTCAAAGTGCCAGTAACATTGGGCGGTTTTCCGCCGCGCTCGCCACTACGGTTTTGGGTGGTTTTCTTCACCCCAAGACTCCATTGAACACGAGGTCATCTCGGAGCAGAAGGTGGGAGGAGTCAGCAAAGCGCCAGGAACAAGGCGTGGCTTTGCCAACGCCTCCCCAAGGGGCGGGATCGGTGAGCCCTCGCGACCAATCAAGGCCGAGGCGAGCTCACCGATGGGCGTTTCCAACAGGCCGGCGGCTTGATCGCGACGCGCCTCATAAAAGGGGGTGGGGAAGGACTGCGGAGTGAGATGCGGCAGATGAACCACACATGAGCGAGGGACCTCCGATGAGCTTTGAATCCACCGCAGCTTTGACCACCGCAGCTTTGAGCTTTGACAGCGGTTTTGGCCGCGGCTACGAAGGAAGGCCACCGTGCGAAACCGATTGAGGAGGGTCGGCGGCTGCTCACCTCGAGCCGCGCCATCACACCAACCGGGCCCGCATCCTTCCCGCCCTGTGATCCCACCTTCTCGTCCGTCCAGCCATCCACCTCCTGCCATTCATTCCTGCTTCATTCCCCGTGTAAGTCTGATTGTCGTCTGTCCTTTATGTTGTCCCTGGGAATAAGTAAGACTGTATAGGTAAGCTAGTATTACACTGTGTCTCCTTCCTCTTCTGTAAATTATTTTCGTATTTTTCCTTCTTCCTTGGTTTCTTTGGTCTTGTAAATATTAGTAATAAATCCCTGTTATTTCCTACTTTTGTCTTCTTCTTCCTCGTCCGATCGTCTTTGTGATTTCCCCATTGAATACCTGTGGCACGATTTGGCCAACGAATAAGAATCGGGTCTAGTTTTTGTTAATGGTTCGAGCCGCGGCTGCTAATCCGCTCGGCAAATAACATCTTGTCCGCGGTCTCGAACGAGGTTGCTCACCTGCCTCTCTGGAGGGAGCTGGGCAGCTTCAGGACTCACGTCGGTCAGTCGCAGACAAGGGGATTAATCCCCCCTTGGTAAGGGGAAAAGGGGCCGATGGTGAGATCCGCAACAATTGGTGTCAAGAGTGGGATTCGGACCTGAAGTGCGCTTAGCGCACTCAAAATTACGAGTGGCCAAAATTTTATTTCACACTCTAAATTTTAAAAATCGTGCCATGGATGGTCAAGGTGACCGGATGCCGGTTGGGGAGATAGAAGAAGGGGTAGAATCGACCCAGGACCCCGGGGAAATGTATATGGGAGAGAGAGAGGAGGAGAGCAATGAGGATGTGGTAGCGGAGGATTCAGGCACACGAGATGGCGCCCTCGCGCACGAGGTGGCAGCAGCACCAAATGGCGCGGCGCATGTGACTGCAGCAGCGGCGCCGATGGACTGGGGCCTATTCATGGAGCAAATAAGGGCCCTTATGGCCGAGTCGGGGGACAAATCAAGGGCAGAAATGGGAAGCCAAATGGAACTAATGGAAAACACAATGAGTGAGAAACTGGGAGGCCAAATGGGAGCAATGAGGGACGAAGCTAGCGGTACCAGTGAGCAATACCAGTGAGCAGTACCAGAGAGACGGGTTAAGTAATATGGGAAATCAAATCGGGGGGCTAGAAGCCAAATTTGAGGGTTTAGACAATAAATTTGGGGGTTTAGACAATAAATTTGAGGGTTTAGACAACAAATTTGGGGGGTTAGACAACGGGATGAAAGAGGTGAAGAATGGGTTAACGGGGTTAGAAAACACCATGGAAGGCAAATTGAGGGAAATAGGGGAGCAATCCGCCCGGGAAATTAAACAGATGGGAGATCAGATAGAGGAGGTGAAAATCGGGTTGGAAACTAAATTGGATGCCCAGAGGAATGATTTGGAACAGATGAGAGCAGCATCTACCAAAGAGATGGGAGAAATGGGGGAGGAGATCAGACGAGGTGTGGGCGAGGAGGTCGCGGGGGTATGCGAGGAGGTAAAGCGGGTGAGGAGCGTATGGAGAAAGAGGTGAGAAATAGTACGGCTAGGTTACAGGGGGGCATATAAGATCTGACGAGGGGAGTAGAGCAGCTGATGGTGGGACAAAAGGAATTAGGGGAGCAAGTGGAGAAGAACACTGCGGTAATCGTGGGGTTGAAGGCGACACAGAAAGAGATAAAAAAAAAGAACTTGCAGCGACGAAGAGCGAATCTCAGATGGTACGTGCGGGGTTGACAAAGAGGTTGGACGAGGTAACAGAGGCAATGGAGACGAACGAACGGGAAGTAAGGACGCACATAGAAACGACCAAGGTGGCATTAGAGGAAGAAATTGAGGGGGCGCACCGGGAAATAAAAGAGGTGAAACAAAAATTAGAGGAAGTGGAAGAGGGGGTGAGTGAAATTAAGAAGAGACGGAGGGAAACTAAGAGAGAGATAAAGGAGGAGGTGATGGAATTGGTGCAAGGTCTGTGCTCAAATCGTGATGATGTGCTTACTAACCAAATAAAGAGTTTGCAGGTGGCGGAGGAGGAGCGAAGACTAGGTGCCGAGGTGAGTGGCGATATACTCGGAAATGTATATGGTGTGAGGGGAGATTCAGTCAGCTTGGGTGTTGGTTTAGACCCGGGTGTTCGTGAGAGACCAATGGTGAGGTGTATGACTGGTCCGGAGTGAATGGAAAGAGGAGGTGTGCAAGGAGGTCCGACTATGGGGAATTGCGGAAGGTATTTGTGAGCCAGCGTGTGCGGCGGTGATCGGGTGTGTGCAAGAATGCACCCCTATGAGTGGTACGGAGTATGTACCGGGAGAGAGTGCGCAAGAAGGTGCACGAGAAAGGTGTGGAACGGAGGTGTGTGTGAGGAAAAAGGGCGCGCCGAGGAGTGAGTGTGCTGTCGAGAGTGAGTTGGTCGTGGCGCGGGTGCGGGGGGGCACATTGAAGCGCCTGATGGGGAGTGTTACAGGGGATGTGACGGAAGAGTGCACACCTGTAGTGAGTGTTATGGAGGGCGTAACGGGAGAGTGTGCGCAAGAGGATGCGCGAGACAGGTGTGTAACAGGAGTGCATGATTACAGAGTGCGCTGTCGAGAGTAAGGGTGAATGCGCGACCGAGTGTGGTGGTGAGAGTAGTGAGAGTGACACGGAGCACGAGTTGGTTGTGGTAGGTGAGAGAGAATGTACACCTGGAATGGTCGAGCGCGTGTGGGAATGCACACTTGAGTTGGTAGTGAAGCACGTGATTGGGTGTGCAGATGAGTGCACACCCGTGGTTGTCACAGAGGATGTGACCGAGGAGTGGGCGCGAAGAGGTGTGCGAACGACGAGTGTGTGCCAAGGTGTGCGGTGGTCAGGTGTGTGACGAAGTCTGTGAGCGTAATGAGTGTACCTGGGGGGTGTGTAAGAGAAGGTGCAATAACGAAGTGTATGGAGACACCTGGATGTGTGAGTAAGGAACGGAACGCGTGGTGTGAGCATGCAAGTGAAGCATCGACGTTAAACGGAGCAGCGGTTAGATCGACTTTTAGCCAAAGCGAGCCCTCGGTTCGTGCCGGGCTTTGGGTGCAGCGGGAGCCAGCGGGGATCGTAACCACGGCGGTTTCAAAAGAACCGCCGTGCGCGATCCATGCCGGGCCTCGCTCTGAACTGTCGCGTCCGTGCTCCGCTAAGCGGAGCGGGTGGCCTGGTTCAAGGACAGGTGGGAAGGGTCGGCACGGCGACCCCTTATGGTTGCAGCGCTCCGGCACGCCGAGTTTGGGGCATCGGACGGTTCCGTGCCGAGATGGTGCGTGGAATCTCGGCCCGAGTAAGCCTCCTTCCCTGTACCGAATGCCGGACGGACCCAACCGCCGGCAACGAACGACCCGCATTCATTGCTCGGCTTCGCGAAGCCGGGCTTTGAGAATGAATTGACGTACCGAGAGGCTCAAGTGAGTGGACTGTGATGATGATAGCGTTTTGGATCCAAAATTTAGAATAGTGAATAGGATTGGCAGAAGTGATTGGCAAAATTTGATGATTGGTAGAATGATTGGTAGAATGATTGGCAGAGATTGGCAAATTTTGATTTGCAGGAATTTGATGGCAAAATTGATAATGGGACATGCCCGATGTGGTGGGATGGCAACTCTGCCACCCCTCACATTGGGGGCACATGAGCTATAGTTTTATGGGGTTTTTGGCAGTGTCAGCTCGCCGAGGGAGGGTTAGGATACTGTGTAGGGACCTAGAGATGACCATAGGTAACGGTAGAGGTAGGTAGCGACATTGGACAGGTAGTCGGGGACATAGAGAGGTTAGAATGGATGATAACGACGTGGGATGTGCTTAGTTTAAAGGGAAGACGGGGAGCACCAAGTTAGCAGGAAACCAGGTAGATCAGATGATGCCGTGTGTTTGAGAATCGAAAGTGTATGGAGCAGTGTATGAGTGAGTGAGGTGCCGTGTGGATTGTATTGAGCGTGGAAGTGTATGGAGCAGTGCATGAGGAACAATTGTGGTTGTGCATTGTATTGAATGATTGAATAAGCCTGGGAGGAAGGAGGGTGCAGGAAGCACCAGGAGTGATGGCACAGGTGTGCAAATGAACAGGTGTGGGGAATACATGGAGTCTGGAATACATGGAGTATGGAATGAATGGTGTGGAGTGAGTATGGTGGAAACTGTGGAGTGGAGTGGATGGTGCGAAGGTGGGAATGGGGGAAAAGTGGACCCCTATCATGAATACCCGGGGAGGGTAGTTTAAGAGTTAGGTAGAGGGAGTAGGTAAATTGTGGTTGGATATTGGCATCTGTGGTGTGTGGTGGAAGAATGGTGTTTGGATGGGTGCATTAGTGTCGTGGAAATGGCTGGGCGTGTGGCCTGTTAGTGTGTGTAGTTAAATGGGCACTCCGCCACTGTTAGGATGTCGGCCAGGTGAGGCCGCAGGTGGGCTCTGGGAGCAGGTAGAGTTGTTGTGGATGGGGCCCGAGGATCCAGAGGACGGACCCGGGTAGCCCAGTGCCAGAGAGGGTACCGAGTGGGGAGAGCGCCAGAGGGCCTTCCCCAGTTAGATAGGTTAGGGTAAGGAGCAGGTAAGCTCGGAGGCAACTGCAGTGGTGGAGGTGTGCAGGTGGGTAGACCTGCTGGGAGAGCCACACGACCCAGTCCTGAAATTGTGCAAAGGCACAGGGAGTCGAATCGGGGGAGTGAGACCCCAAATTGATGAAGCACTACAGTTTGGTCAATGGGAATTTGGTTCTTAAAACCGCATAGAGTGTAAATGGCCAATGGATTGGCAGGGGAAAGACCCCGGGTAGTGTAAAGTGTATTAAAGTCATTTAGAGGATAGTTAGGATTAAGAATCTCCTCGCAGCATCTACATCCACTCACCTGAGGTGACGAAACTCCACACCATGCCATGTTTTTATTATTTTTGTGCAGATGTTTGGAATGTGAGATGCATCATGACGTGGGTGTGACATTGTGCTGATGTTCCATCTCTCCCTCCTTATGAGGATTGATGATGAATTGGTGATGGCAAATTTTGGATTAATGGGATTGTGACGAATTTGGTATTAGGGGAAATATGGGGAGGACGAGACGTAGTGACGGATTTGTAAATGTGTAGGCTTTTGTAAATACGGGGAGGGGCAAGGGGGGCAGTGTAGGTCACATGTGGGGGGCGTACGTAGGGACGAACCTTTCTCAGCTCGCTCCCATGCGCCCCTCATTCTGCATTGCCTTGTTTGATGTGTACCCTTGCGCCCTTACCCCTCGCTAACCTGCCCTCTCTGTCTTCCTTCCCCGACCCATGGATCGTGCTCTCTGGGCACTGAGGGGAGCGTGCGGGGGGGGCTGCGTCGGTGTGCCCGAATCCTCGCAACCAGCTACCTGCATCCACGCACCACCTATGGACCACATGTCTGTGGCTGAGCATCACTCATGGACCCCACGGGTTGGGGCATGGCCCCTCTGCTGGGATCAGCCACGATGGCCCAAGATCTTGCTTGCGGACCCGGTGAGGTGGCACCAAGCCCACAGGTCAACCACTCATAGTCGGCCCCTGTGGGCCATAAATAAAAAACGGACACGTTTTGTGCATTTTTTATTTCCACCAAATAGGCCGCAACCAAGAAGAACATGAAGTTGACAACATCTGGAAGAACAACGGCCAGCAGAGGGAGCCAAAGAGGAAGACCACCAACAGGGTTTTGTTTTTTGAACTGTGGTGACTGTGCACTGACTGGTGCTTTATGGTGCTCTTTATTGGTGCTGGTGCATCGATGCAGGCTGTCTCCTCCCCCCCCCCCCCCCCCAAAAGAAAAATCACAGGTCCTGGGTTGCGTTTTGTAAATAGTCCAAGTAACGTCACTTGTAAATAATGCTCCCCACCGTACATGTTTAGTTTGAGAACCATTCCGCAATTCGGTTGTCCTGTGGGCGTGAATCTGTTAGGCAGGGTGCAATGCAGCAGAGGGACATACTTATTTGTGTTTTAAAACTGTCGCACTCAGGGTCAGGTTAATTGTAGAGGGAACTACACCTACGTATCATACTAAGTAAAGTTTTATCGGCCCGGGACGTGCCTGAAGGATGAGGGTGCAGTGTTGCGGATTTGAGAATCCAGTAATTGTTGTAAATATCACCCTGTGTAAATGTAGTAATTCTTGTAAATACCTCCGTTTTGTGTGTAAAGGTCAAAGGTCGTTCCCTTAGTTAATCCATCGCATGCACGTAGAAAATCATATACCCTTCTAAATAGTTATTTCTTATTCTAAGTAGTTTAAGGCTCTGTTTCCCACTAGTTGACTCTGCATTGCACCAAATGACATAAGATAGATCCCTCCGACACCCCCATGGCCTCTTCAAAGTGCCAGTAACATTGGGCGGTTTTCTGCGGCGCTCGCCACTACGGCTTTGGGCGGTTTTCTTCACCCCAAGACTCCATTGAACACGAGGTCATCTCGGAGCAGAAGGAGGGAGGAGTCAGCAAAGCGCCAGGAACAAGGCGTGGCTTTGCCAACGCCTCCCCAAGGGGCGGGATCGGTGAGCCCTCGTGACCAATCAAGGCCGAGGCGAGCTCACTGATGGGCGTTTCCAACAGGCCGGCGGCTTGATCGTGACGCGCCTCATAAAAGGGGGTGGGGAAGGACTGCGGAGTCAGATGCGGGAGATGCGGCAGATGAACCACACATGAGCGAGGGACCTCCGATGAGCTTTGAATCCACCGCAGCTTTGAGCTTTGACAGTGGTTTCGGCCGCGGCTACGAAGGAACGCCGCCGTGCGAAACCGATTGAGGAGGGTCGGCGGCTGCTCACCTCGAGCCTCGCCATCACACCAACCGGGCCCGCATCCTTTCCGCCCTGTGATCCCACCTTCTCGTCCGTCCAGCCATCCACCTCCTGCCATTCATTCCTGCTTCATTCCCCGTGTAAGTCTGATTGTCGTCTGTCCTTTATGTTGTCCCTGGGAATAAGTAAGACTGTATAGGGAAGCTAGTATTGCACTGTGTCTCCTTCCTCTTCTGTAAATTATTTTCGTATTTTTCCTTCTTCCTTGGTTTCTTTGGTCTTGTAAATATTAGTAATAAATCCCTGTTATTTCCTACCTTTGTCTTCTTCTTCTTCCTCGTCCGATCGTCTTTGTGATTTCCCCATTGAAGACCTGATTTGGCCAACGAATAAGAATCGGGTCTAGTTTTTGTTAATCGTTCGAGCCGCGGCTGCTAATCCGCTCGGCAAATAACATCTTGTCCGCGGTCTCGAACGAGGTTGCTCACCTGCCTCTCTGGAGGGAACTGGGCAGCTTCAGGACTCACGTCGGTCAGTCGCAGACAAGGGGATTAATCCCCCCTTGGTAAGGGGAAAAGGGGCTGACGGTGAGATCCGCAACAATATATATACATATATATATATATATATATTGTTACAGACGCGGTTGTGGATGTTGGTTTACCGAGCGGGTTGGTATGACCGCGTCTGCACAGTTTACCCGATTATACTCGAACGTTGGCCGAGTCGCGCTACGCTAAATCAATTGAGGAAAGGACACAACGGCTGGGTTAAAATGACACGACACCAGGGGTACAGTTCTCAAGACCTCCGGAGGAGGTTATAATATTTCGGAACGTTAGATTACAAGGACAAGAGAGACAGCATAGGAAGGTAGGCACTTAAATACGGTCTTATAGTAACCCCGACAGACGACAGATAAACAGGACAAAACTGACTCACACAGGGATTGATGGCAAGGAAAGGCAGGTAGTCGAGGCTCAAGGTGCACCTTGGCTCAGGGGCAGAATCGACCCGGTCCGGTCCAAAGATGCGGGGAGGTATCGTCGCGCTGGAGGTGGCGTCCTTTTCTCTCCGTAGTTCCGGCGCATCTGACCTCACATCCGGTAAGTCGCTGCGTATATCCAGCGGGGAGTGACACGCCCTCGGCTCGTTAGCTCCGCCCCAGATGGAATCGGCCCGTTGCTTCTTATTGGGTGCGGGGGGTTACCGGGCTCCGCCCTTGACGAGGGGCCGACAGTCAGCCCCTTCGTGGTAACCCCGTCGGCGCACATGGGCAATGGCGGCTAACCAAGCCGGTGTGAGGACGCACACTCCCCGCGCGCTGTTGTTGTAGTTGTTGTTGTTGTTTCATGAGGAAGATGGGAGGAGGTATGGGGAGGTCCTAAACTCACTACTGGTGCCATACAATCACATTCTGGTGCAACGAAGAGTCAGAATTAATGGAAACGAGTCCTTAACTGATATAGACTAAGAATAACTAGCAAGAGGTCCTATAGTTGTCTACGTGAGATGCGGTGAACCTGGGCACGACAGTTAATGGGGGAAAAAGGGGAAGGTCGGTTCTACAGAGTGTTGTTTACAGACAATGGGACTAGGGAATGGGGGATTGGGGATAGTTGGGGAGTATTGGGGAAATAGGGGAATATTTACAAGCGGATATGGAGGCCAAATCCCATATCCGCAACATTGCACCCTTCTCTACCCTCGGGGCGGCCCGACCCGATAAATTTTTACCTACTTTAGTGTGGCACTCAGATGTAGTTCCCTCTACTATTAACTCTACCCTGAGTGCGACAGTTTTACAGATGTTCACAAATGAGTAAATATGTCCCCCTGCGACGTTGCACCCTTCTCCTCACAGAAACACACCCACAGGATAACCGAATCGCGGAAAGAATTCGCAAACTAAACATACAGCCGGTAGGGAGCATTATTTACAAGACTACGCTGATATTTACACTACGATCCAGGACCTGTTTTTGGAGGAACACATGCAGATGTTATGCATAGAGAGAGCACGCATGCCAGCATCGATACACCAACTCAACCCACGAGTGCTCTGTGGCCTTACGGCCTTTAATACTGTGCAGAGCACCCCATCCAAGCACCAAAAGCACCACCCCATAACACAGTCAGCACCATCCGGTGCACCAATAAAGTGTTTATAAATCACCGGTGGTGTCGCAGCCGGCCGATGTTCTGCCGCTGGTCTTGCCTTCGTGTGGTGCACTTGGCCTTCTTGCTCCTTTAAAAATAAAGAAAGGCGCCAACCGCGTCCATTTCTTTATTGTGGCCATCAGGGGGCCAACTATTAGTGGTTCACCTGTATGGCATAGGTGCCACGTTGACCCATAGGTCCATCCATGGGTGGTGCTTGCCCGCAAAAGAACTGCGGTCCATGGTGGGTGGCCACAAACATTGCGGTCCATATGGTGTATCGATCCAGGCAGCTAGCAGCGAAAGTGCAGGCCCACAACTGCGGAGCCAGCACCTCTCTCTCCTCTCTCTCTGCCCCAAAGCCAGATCCTCGGAGGTGGGAGACAAAAGAAGAAGACAAGTGAGTAAGGTGGTAAGGGCGCAAAAGTGCACGCAATATAAGATGATGCACACTGGGGGCACATGGGAACCAGGTGAGACAGGTACGTTCCTACCGTACGCCCCCCCCCCCCACCAGGTAACCTACATGGCCCCTCCCTTACCCCTTACTGTATCCACAAAACACAACACTACCCATAAACGTCTACTTTACAAATCAACAAACGTCCCTACTGTCTTCCCCGTTCCTCCCATAAACCAAATTCGTCTTCTCTCCCTCCTAACCAATCAAATTTGCCATTTTCAACTCTTATCACAATTTGCCATCTCCAACTCAACATCAAAATTTGCCATCACCAATTCATCATCAGTCCCTCCTAAGGAGGGAGAGATGGAATCACCCCAATGTCTCATCCACGTCGTGATGCGTCTCACCAATCCACACAGCAATTCTCATTTCCTGCACACAGAACAAAGAAAACACAGGTGTGGAGTCATCATCATCACCACCGGTAAGTGGCTGCGTATGGTGCGACAGGTTCATCAATCCTAACTATTTCCTAAATGACTTTAACAACTTTACATTACCCGGGGTCTTTCTCCTGCCAAACCATTGGCCCTCTTACACTATGGGTTCTAAAAACCAATTCCCATTGACCAAACTGTGGTGCTTTTCAATTTGGGGTCTCACTCCCCCGATTCATCTCTCGGTGCCCTCGCACAATTTCTGGGCTGCGACGTGTACCTCTCCCAGCGGGTCTACCCACCTGCACACCTCCACCACTGCAGTTGCCTCCGAGCTTACCTGCTCCTTACCCTAACCTAACTACCTGGGGAAGGCCCTCTGGCGCTCTCCCCACTCGGTGCCCTCTCTGGCACTGGGCTACCCGGGTCCGTCCTCCGGATCCTCGGGCCCCACTGACACTAACGGCTCCCAGAGCCCACCTGCGGCCTCACCTGGCCGACATCCTCACAGTGGTGGAGTGCCCAACCAACTACACACACTAACAGGCTACACGCCCAGCCATTTCCACGACACTAATGCACCCATCCAAACACCATTCTTCCACACGCACCACAGATGCCAATATCCAACCACAATTTACCTGTACCCTCTACCTAACACTTACACTACCCTCCCCGTGTATTCGTGATAGGGGTCCACTCTTCCCCCATTCACACCTTCGCACCATCCACTCCACTCCACAGTTTCCACCATAGTCACTCCATACCATCCATTCCATACTCCATATATTCCATACTCCATACACCTGTTCAGTTGCACACCTGTGGAATCACTCCTACTGGTGTTTCCTGCACCCTCCTTCCTCCCTGGACCATTTGGTCAACACACCACTCAATCACCAGTTACTCACTCATACACTGTTCCATGCACTTTCCATTCTCAAAACCATTGCCTCAGGCACCCAGATTTTCCCACGCTCACACACACACATCTCTCCCGAGCATTGCCCCGCAATTCCTCATTTCACCGATATCAATACTCACTCACACCGCATCATCTAATCTACCTGGTGCCCTGCTAAAACTCGCGGAAGACTTGTGGAACTCCAGCCTGAACAGGAAGAGGAGATGAGAGAAACCCATTCAGAGCCACACGTTGACTACGACTAGAGAGGAAGTCCGCCAGCCATGCATGGAGATTTCCATGGATACCAAAAGAGGAGAGTTTGGTGAGCAGAGCGGGGTGCCAGACCGTATCGAAGGCACGAAGGTGGTTGGAATCAACCCGCGTGCGTTGGATCCGCCCCTCGGTGAGCTCGCCTCAGCCATGATTGGTGCGAGTGCTCACCGATCCCGCCCCCTCTTGATGAGGCGTTGGCAAAGCCACGCCTTGTGCCTCGCGCTTGGCTGACTCCTCCCCCCCCGATGACGAGGTGGAGACACGCCTTTCTTCTCCGAGGTTACCTCGTGCGTAATGGAGTCAAATGCAGCAAAGTGGACGGGGGATGAAATGCAGCAAAGTGGCTAAAGGAGTCAAAATGCAGCAAAGTGGCTAAAGGAGTCAAAATGCAGCAAAGTGGCTAAAGGAGTCAAAATGCGGCAAAGTGGATAAACCTGGCACTTTGAAGATGCCATGTCGGAGTGATCTATCTTATTTAATTGATGCAAGGCAATTAACTAGTGGATCACAGAACCTTCAACTACATTTACTGAGGACAACACTAATGAGGGAAATCATAGATTTGCTACGTGTGTGCGATGGCCTAACTACAGACGACCTTTTATCTTTGACACTACAATTGGAGGGTGATATTTACAGGGAGTATTTACAGCATACAAAAGGGGAAAATTTACATCAAATTACACACACAATTCCCAAATCCCCAACAATATATATATACATATATATATATATACACACACCCTCTTCTGGTGAGTGCCAAAATCAAGACCCTCTGCTCACCTACACTCTTTCATTCCTCTTTTTTCCCGCCTCTGGGACAAACTCCCATATTCTCTTCAATCCCACTGTTTCCTCCAGGTGTTCAAAGCAGCTGTTCACCACCATCTCTTATCTTCCCCCATCCAAAACCTTGATCTTTTCTACCCCCACTAATTTTCACCCCAGATACACTTTTTTGAAATTCCAACTTCTTTCCTGGAATTCCTTGCAGTGTCCATATATTTTATACCTCTCCCACCTCCCCCCAAGCCCTCTCCCTCCCACAGTTCTATTGATGGCCTTGCTCTCAAATGTTGTGTTTGTGTCCATCCTCCCCCCTCTCTCCTCATCTTGTCTACCGCTCCCCTTATTTTGTGTTTTGTGTGTCGGTTTGACTTTTTGTGTGATTAATGTTAGCTCTTTCACGAGCCTTGATCTTGTATACAAAAATAATAATAATAATACCTCACACCCACCCGAGGACACCAGCTGGGACCCCAAAAGGTTCCACAGGAAGTTTGGTAAGGCTTGCTCCAAAACCGAAGGGGTAGTTTGGGTGTGGACAGACAGACGCGCCTGCTTTATTATATAGATGGTTGGAGTACTTTATTTGTTTTATTATGTATTTGGAGAAATCTGATAATGAATGTCACCAGAAGTTGGAAACAATTTGACGGAACTAGATATAACCTGATAAAATGTGTATTGCACATAAATCTTTATTTTTAGATTAAAGTTTTGAATCTTTATTTTTAGATTGCTTGAATTAAATATTCCTTTGCATCAAACTCATAAAAAAATGCACAAAGCAAACTTTTTCTTTTTCGTTTTCTGAGTCATACTGCCTGCTTGGCTCCTTCAGGCTAAAACATTGTTTTGGATATTTTCATTCAAGATGAGCAACGTAATGTCATGAATACAGAGATTCTTTTGTCCTCAGGATGAAGTCGCTGTTGGAACATTTCCATCACTGACAGCAGGTGTTTTATTTATTTCTCCCCAATGTCCCTTAATTTACTGCACATAAAACGTTTTGCAAGTACAGCTTTGGTGTGGCACGACCTCAAAATCATTTTGAAGTCACTATGGAGACACAAGGGGTCTCCTGCTGCGACTACCACTTTGTTCTGACTTGCGCTCTATCATGCCACATGATTGCAGCCTCTGGTACAATCTGTGTGAAGATTTGAGAAGTGCAGTTGCCAGCTCGAGGGCCTCGTAAATGGCTGCACTGCCAAACATTGTTCTCTCTATACACGTATGTTCCCTTAGGCTATTTCAGCGCTATATGACTGAATGAAACTTCCCTAAGTGTAATTGTGTCAAAGCAAAGTAGATCATTCCTTTTATATTCAATTTCTGAACAAGTCTGCCCAAAATGCAGACATGAGCTGATCCCGCTCTCGAGAACACAACTTAATTTGACTTGGAAAGTTGCACAGTCAAGGGTCCCGGAGGGCACCTTTCACTCCCGGACAACATGAGGGAAGTCTTGTGTTATATTTTGCGTCTTTCTACCATCCTGAGCACTGAGCAGGTACATGTACAAAATTCGGAGTATCAACAAACACCCCACATGTGTGACCCCTTTTCCTGGAAGGCCTCGCCCTTCCATCTCTTATCAACACTCGGGCGGCTCATACAGAGTGAACCAGACTTGTGCTATCTGCTTCCCATCTCATAATGAATAACCCTCCACCAAAGACCACAATCCATCCTTCTCCAAAGAGTGTAATACATTACAGAGAAAGTGTAATGCATTGGAATAACTTTCCGATAACCCTACTAGCTCTAAGAAAGAAAAAAATCACTCAAAGAAAAATAAGGGTTTGAGAGAAGGCATGCATAATCAGTATCGCATACTCAAAATAATTGGTTGTTGTCATTATTTATTACCCTGCGCTCGCGAAGCGAAAATCTGGGTTAATCATTCAGTTACGTACGTACGTGTGCCGTGTGCAGTACATGTGCCGTGTGCTGTGTGCCGTACGTGTATGCATTAAAAAACAATTTTTCTCAGCAACCGTTGGTCCGATTGACATGAAATTTTCACCATAGGAGTACCTCCTCCTGGACAATATTTCAATGATTATTATGACGTCATAGGTCACGTGGTACAGGCGCCATATTGGAAAAAAGTTACACCTCTATCTCCCAAACCGCTCAATGGAAAAAATTGAAACATGGCTCATTGTCTAGTACTCACCATGGGGAATAAGATATATTAATGATGATGGTGATGTCATCGGTGCCTTAATTATGACGTCATAATTTGACAAGTACAACGCTTGATCTGATCAGTATGAATAAAACAAAAAATCCTCTGCAACTGTTAGACCGATGGACACAAAATTTTCAGAATATGTGCGGCTCATCCTGTAGAATTTTTTAATGATAATTATAACGTCATAGGTCACGTGGTACAGACGTCATCTTGGATAAAATTGAAAAAATGTGCACTTCTATATCTCTGAAACCGCTTCATGGAAAAAATTGAAACATATCTCATTGTCAAGTACTCAACCCTTGGGGAATAAGATTTGTTAATGATGATGTTATCTGTGCCTTTGTTATGATGTCATAATTCAACAAGTACAACACATATCTGATCATTGTGAATTTATTTTCTCAGCAACTGTTGGTCTGATGGGCACGAAATTTTCACCATAGGAGAGCCTCCTCATGTAGAATATTGTAATGATAATCATAACGTCATAGGTCATGTAGTACAGTCACCATCTTGGAAAAACCGAAAAATGTTGCACCTCTATATCTCCAAAACCGCTGCGTGGAAAAAATTGAAACATGGCTCATTGTAAAGAACTCCATATGGGGAATAAGTGTTGTTAACGATGACGTCATTGGTGCCATAATTATGACGTTATAATTCGACAGGGACAGTGCTTAGTCTGATCTGTTTGAAATGTATTGAGCGTGATCTATGCAACAATTATATTAGAGAATATAAATTTATGATGTCATCGCTCACGTGGTCTGGCAGCCATATTGCATCAAATAAAAAAAAATGTTCAAAAACAAGAGATGGCTCATAACAAGTTGACTGCGCAGTGCGCAGTGTAAGTATTCTATGAATACCATCTAGATTCTAGTTTTATATGCATGTATTTGAGGAAAAAAAAAATTATCTGTGATTTGAAGTGGTGTATTTTAACATGTGATACATTTTTTAAACACAGGCTAGACAGTTCAATGGTGAGCACGCTACCTCTCGAGCCCGTCCTGGTATTTGGTCACTGCGACCCCTTGTTTTCCCCCACAAGTGTTGAAAAAAAAAAAAATGACAGGAATGTGGATTTTGAAAAAAACCCACTTTACTGGGGAAATACTGGGTTTATTCAAATAGGGAGGGAGAGAGGATTATGGCAGGTGAGGAAAACTGGGCTGGACCAATAGCGCCAACCCTGACCACAAGAGTACCAAAAACGCTGGAACCTGGGACATTTTTATTTCCTTTTTGCACACGTGTCAATTTAGGGACTCGTCTAACTCAGCGAACATCATAGCTTGCTTTTCACATCGAAAAGCCTGTTTCCGGCTTTAGTTTTGATCACTGCAAAGATTGAGAATGCAAGTTCACATGATGGGAACATCACCTGGACTTGAGTAACTACTTATCTCAGCTCGTGACACACTCACCACCCCCTTGGGAGTTACGACCCACGGTTTGAGAAACACTGGTCGAGGCTATACTGCCAACATAAAGTCTGTCCCATACATATGGGACCAAAGCACACACAACATGGGTTTTCTACCTCTTTAATTTATGCACACACAGCATTTTCAAGGCAGGTGAAAAGAGGACTAAGGAAAGAGGACTGCCATTAACAGGAAGAGGCAAAAAGAGGATTTAATTGGTTGCCACACGTTGGATACGGAAGTTTCTCTCGTTCTCCTCCTCCTACCTTGCCCCCTCGATTTATTCGCTCTCTTTGCCATTCTCTCTTACTCCATCTGCACCAAGTGTCTGGCCGACTTCAGCTGGCTTTTTGGCAATCTCAATGGTGAGTACATCCCATCAAGCTTACTTGTGCACCAATCTCCTCCCTCAGTTCATCCATCTTTCTTCTGTGCATCCTGACCTGCAGCCTTTGTTGTTGTCTCTCTGTTAGTGCCACTGTTTCCAGACCATAAATGTGTCGACCGGTGTTACACAAGACACCAGAACATTAACATTCAATTTTCCTGATATATTTCTGTCTGCCATCAAACCCTCCACCCTCCATCATGCATTCACACCCACCTGAATTTTTCTCCGCACCTCTGCCTCCGATCTCACACCCCCAGTCACTGTTCCCTCCAGATGCTCAAACCTATTCCCCTCTCTGATTTCCTTCCACTCTAACCTGATATCCATTTATTTTCTCTTCTGCCTGACCAGCATCATCTCAGTATTCTACATACTCTTCTTCAGTCCATGCTTCCCGAATACCTCCTTCCACTTCCCCAGTACCTCCTGCATCTCCCACTTACTCTCTGCCACAACAGCCAAATCATACACATACAATATCCTCCCCAGAATATCCCTCATGTTCACCATCCTGCTTACCAGCTCCATCACCATGATAAACATAAGCAGGGGCTGAGAGAGCTTCCCTGCCTCAAACAGATGTTCATGCTGAACTCTTCTGACATTCCAGGACAATCCAAAACTCTTCACTTCGTTCTCTTGTACATCCCTTCCACCAAACTAATGTCTGCTTCCGGCACTACCATGCATCTCAGTGTTGCCATCACCATCTCTCAGGACAGTGTCATAGGCCTTCTCCAGGTCCACAAATACCAATGCCAATTCAAGTTGCACTTCCATCCTCTTCTCTACCAGCTGCTCAGCGAGAACATACTATCCATTGTCCACCAACCCTTTCTAAATCCCCTACTGCTCTCACCAATCTTAACCTCCACACTCTTCCTTATCCTTCTATCCAGAATCCTCACCAGCAATGTCAAGACTGCAAAATAATTTCAAAATTGCAAGACATATTGCAAGTGTTTGACCAGCATGTGATTTTTGTCAAGGTCTAGGAGATTGAAGAGGATGCTGCCTTACTATCATGAATGATGAGGGATGTTACGGCAGAGGGTGGAGTCATCAGCAAAGAGATAAAGGGGATTTTCAAGTGCCAGGGAGATCATTGATGAAGATTAGGAACAGGACTGGGTCCAGAACACTGCCTTGGGGCAATCTCGCATTAACAGGAAGAGGCAAAAAGAGGATTTCATTGATTGCCACACGTTGGGTACGGAAGTAGAGGAAGCCATGTGTGGAGTTGGCATTGGATGTCACAGGCGGAGAGTTTGGAGAGCAAGGTGGGATGCCAGACTATATCGAAGCACGAGATTTGTCTCAAGAGACAGTCCTGATCACGTGTCTGACATCAAGGGCCTCCATCCATTGTAGGGAGAGTAGAAGTAGCATGTCCAAGGTAGTGACCTGTTCGGAATCCAAGTTGGTGATTTGAGAGGAGTCCATTTGAGAAAACAAAGGATTTCATATTGTTGCGGATATGGGATTTGCATCCATCCATATCCGCTTGTAAATATTCCCCTATTTCCTCAATACTTCCCAACTATCCCCAATCCCCCATTCCCTAGTCCCATTTTCTGTAAACAACACTCTGTAGACCCGACCTCCCCCTATTTCCCCCATTAAATGTCGTGCCCAGGTTCACCGCATCTCATGTAAGACAACTATAGGACATCTTGCTAGTCTATGTCAGTTAAGGACTCGTTTCCATTAATTCTGACCCTTCGTTGCACCAGAATGTGATTGTATGGCACCGTTAGGAAGTTTAGGACCTCCCGATACCTCCCCGCAGCTCTTCCTCACGGTTCAGCAACAACAACAACAACAACAGCAACGGCAGCGGCGGGCGCGGGAAGTGCGCGTCCTCACTCCGGCTTGGTTGGTAGGGGGTGTTGGGAGGGCACCAGGCCTTCCCAACGAGCCGCCATCGAACATGTGCTCGACGGGGTTACCAAATAGGGGCTCCCTGTCAGCTCCTCGTCAAGGGCGGAGCCCGGTAACCCCCACACCCAATGGAAGCGGCGGTCCGGCCCCAGTGGGGCGGAGCCAACCAGCCGAGGGCGTGTCACTCCCCGCTGAGCATGCGCAGGGAGAGGGAGGTGACGTCAGATGCGCGCTGAGCTTGGAGCAAGCAAGACCACCTCCGAGCGCTGTGAGGCCTCCCCGCATCTTCTGGACTGGACCGTGCTTTATCCTGTCCCCGAGCCAAGGTGCACCTTGTGCCATCGAACTACCTGTCCCTCCCTGCCATCAATCCCTGTGTAAGTCAGCCTTGTTCCGTTTGTCTGTGGTCTGTCCGGGAATAGATAAGATTGTATTTAAGTGCCCATCTCTTCTGTGTCTTTTACCTCACTCTGCCGTGTAATCTACCCCCTTTTCTCCACCACTCTAATTATACCCTCCTCCGGAGGTCTTGAGAACTGTACCCCTTGCGTCGTTTCCTCTTTCCCAGTCGTCGTGTCCTTTCCATCATTGATTTGGCATAGCGCGATTTGGTCAACGTCTGGGTGAATCGGGTGAGTTGGGGAAGAATCGGGGGAACTCTTAGGTCGCGGCAATACCACCGCTCGGTAAATAACATCTTAACCGCGTCCGTAACAATATCAACATGACCTTGCTAATGATTGGAAGTGAGCTAATACAGTCGTGGCCAAAAATATTTGCACCCTTGCACTTTTTTTCAAATAACTCACAATTTTCTCTAAAAATAAGTTGAAATTGACAAAAGTATTTGGTCTCCACAATTCTTTATTTCACTGTTAATATTACAGAACCTTTGTTTTTGATTCAGAACTTAATATATTCTTTTAAATCAGAAAATAAAAAGAAATGGCATTGACAAAACGATTGACACCCCAGACTTAATATTTGGTAGCACAGCTTTTGGACAAAATAACTGCAGTCAAGCGCTTCCCATAGCCATGAATGAGCTTCCTGCACCTCTCTACTGGCAGCTTGGCCCACTCTTCTTGTACAAGCTGCTCCGGTTCTCCCAGATTTGAAGGGTGCCTTCTCCCAACTGCTGTTTTCAGATCTCATCACAGGTGTTCAATGGGATTTAGATCTGGACTCATTGCTGGCCACTTCAGAACAGTCCAGCGTTTTGTCTTGAACCATTCCTGGGTGCTTTTTGAAGTGTGTTTGGGGTCATTCTCCTGCTGCAAGACCCATGACCTTTGACAGAGACCCAGCTTTGTGACACTGGTTTGACCATTGCGCTCCAAAATGCCTTGGTAATCTCATTCCATGATGCCATTCACACATTCAAGGTACCCAGTGTTAGATACAGCACAGGAACGACAAAACATCACTGAACCTCCTCCATGTTTGACTGTCGGGAAGGTGTTCTTTTCTTTGAAGGCTTCATTTAGTTTTTTGTAAACATAGACATGATGTGCCTTACCGTACAGCTATAATTTGGTATCATCTGTCCACAGGACATTCTCCCAGTAGGATTTTGGCGTGTTCAGGTGTGTTTTGGCAAACTCTGATCAGACTTTCTTATGTCTCTCTCTTAGCAGTGGAGTCCTACCATAGAACCCCCTTTCATTTAGTTGGCGATGGATGGTGTGAGTTGAAACTGTCGTACCTTGTGTCTGAAGGTCAGCTTGACAGTTGATCGAGGTACTTTCTCCACCATTCAAACAATCCTTCACTGCAATCTTCAATCAAGTTTTCTCTTTCGCCCACTCTTGCTTCTAGGGATGTTGGCTACAGTGCCATGGGCCTTAAACTTCCTGATAACATTGTGTATGATGGACATAGGAACATCAAAGTCTCTTGAGATGGACCTGTAGCCTTGAGATTGTCCATGCTTGGCTACAATCTTGTGTCTGACCTCCACAGACAATTCTTTGGTTTTCTTTCTTTTCTCCATGCTCATTGTGGTACACACAGTGACACAAAACAGCAGAATGACTCCTTTTCTCTGTTCAAACTGGTTGAATGAGTGATCTTTATATTGCATTGCACCTGCAATTCACCACAGTTGAGTTCAATTCCAAAGTAAAGGAGACTCACCTGCTTGAAATTAATTATTTCTAACAACTTCTAAAAGGCTCCAATAACATTGTCCGGGCAATTTTAGGATTTCTGTGTGGAATAAGCTAAGGTTTAGTAAAAAAAAATTCGCTTTTTTTTGTTCCACTGCAAACCAAAGAAATACATATGTGGATACCAAAATATTTTTTAATTTCAACAATTTTCTGGAAGAAATGGTGCATTATTTGAAAAAAGTGCAAGGGTGCCAAAAATTTTGACCAAGACTGGTGGTCTGTAGTTGAGTGAGTCCGTTTTTGCACCTTTTTAATGTAATGCCACAATTTTGGCTGATGTCCAAGCAGATAGAAGATGACATCGGGGAAATGGTAGGGTGCAAAAAGCAGAGAGATCTTCCGGAGCAGTGGAGAAGGTTTTTAGTACATGTGAGCTGATGTTGTCTGGTCCAGTTGCAGAATCAGAATCAAAGAAATCAAATCAGACCAGATTTTAGTGGCAGGGAAAAGTTTGAAAGTTCAATCATGAGGTTGGTCAGACATCGTTTTCTGGCTCTCTTGAGAGTGGACACACCCTTGCTGTGGGCTTTTTGGAATGATATGAGATTGCCTTCAGTTGGGTATGTTTTCCAGGATGAAGGTCAGATAATTGAGGTGCAAGTTGTTTCAGAGAAATTTGGTGCCGAGGATTGGATTTTGATCAGTTTGGGACGCGGTGGAGCTCTGGCCACTGAGTATCGGACTTTGCAGGGCAACATGGCTGGGGCGGAGATGCTCGGTTCGGCACGGAGAAGTGGTTCACCTGTGGATGCACAGGGCCTGGCAGCATGCAACATGGAATAAGGCCCCACAGTTGGTTGCGTCTCGGAAGCAATTTTGCTCAAAAGGATTTCCCTTTCAGACTCATCCAATAGTGGTGGTGGCTCAGGTATGATGATTTTTCTGATAATATTTCACTCTGTAAGGGGACAGTTCTTGTTTGCCTGAAAACCACAGTCTCTGCGGATTCGCTGTTGACATTCTGATCCAGTGTACTCAGCATCTCCCCTGCACTCCCTTGTATTGATAGTGTGATCTGTTTTTATCTCATGGTGAGAGCACAGACTTTGTTTGAGTGATGAAGCTTGTGAGCTTGCTTTGCTGTGTTCACTTCGCTGTCCTGCTCAGGGAGATCTTCTCTTTGATGAGAGCATGCTTTGTAGTTCAAAAAGTGTCAGCATTTATGAGAGCCCTGGCCTCAGAACTGGTCCATTAGGATATTTGGCACGTTCTTCTTTGCAGCGTGTTGTTCGGCTTGCAAGGTTAGTGCTGGCCTCGTGAGCTATCCATCACAAATGATTATTCCCCCTCGTGAGGTGGAAGTGGGCTGTTGTGAAGGACCTGATAGCCCAATTCAAGCTGCGGCAGGCACCGCAATTCCAAACTTTGGTAGCTGTTTGTAGCTACCTCAGGGAGTGGCATCCCTGCCCAATGTTAGTCCCGGGCTTACCTGGCTCTGGCTGATAGTACCTGGTATAGGCCCCTTGTCCAGGGTAATGGATCCCCACTGCCTTGTGGGGGAAGCCTCTTTAGGCTAAGGCTATGAGGACACTCAGATATCAAACCGCACCTGTAGGTCAGCCTGTGCAGCCTGTGCAGTGCTCCATTGTGGGCAAATACATGTGCCCATGCAAGTCAGTGGGATCACTGCGCAGTCTGCATTACCCAATTTAGGCAGCATCTGCAGACAGCTGTGTCCACTTTGGACATCAAGGGCATAATCATACCGACAACCTGGCCATTTTGCTGCACCAATGTGCATCAGACTTCACGCTTCATTTACTGCACCTGCAGCCAACGACGCTCATAAGTAGAGTAGGGAGAGGGATAACCCATACCTCTATCACTTTAATTACTTATCTGTGCAGGTTTTTCCCTTCATTGGCACCAGCTCACCTGCTCACCTCCCATTTTTACCTAAGTCCTGTGGTTAGGGAGGTGTGATGTCAGGGATAGGCAGAGAATTCTGCTGGGATTCCCTAGTCATGAGTCCACGCGTATGGCGGTCCAAGTGTGATGGTCGTTTATTCTTTATTTATTGACCAGGAGCAACACTGACATTCATATCCTGTTTGGGCATCAGACCAGCCCTCTTCAGCGTTAGCACTGCTCTTTCCATATGGAGAAGGGGATATAAAAAGTTCCCCAAAGAAAGCTTCCTCCACTTAGGCTTACCTGCTTACCGCAGCAGGTTGGTCATCCATTTTTGCGGTCAAGAAATAACAAATAAAAATAAATTAATAAACAACAAGAGGTCCAACAAATGTAACACCAATATGCTCAATTTCTGTGCCTAGAATGTGCACATGCTTCAAGACGATGGCAGCCGCCTCCAACGTTGAGCAGCTGTTATTGGCTGCGAATTGGTGCAATGTGGGATAGACATTGCAGAACTCGGTGAGACCCATCTACGAGTACTTGGAATATCCTATCTTGAGGAACGAGGCTTTGGTTACAAGTTCTACTGGAGTGGCAAGCCAGAAAGTGAAAGTCAAATGCAAGTGTTGGTTTATGATTAAAACCAAACATATAAACCTTCTAGATGCTGTCCCAACCAGTATCGGTGAACGTCTCATGACTATGCGACTCAAACTTGACAATGAACGCTATGCTACCATCAGTGCATACTACCATGACAAACACAGATTAGGTCAAAGTGCAGTTCGACAATGATCTTTCAGCAGTCATACAGTCAACATATCGGTGACAAGCTTATTTTGTTGGGGGACTTCAATGCCCGAATGCGACGTGATTATATTGCGTGGAAAAAGGTGATTGGACACCACGGCATCGGCAAAGAGAACTCCAATGGCACGTTGCTGCTGATGCTATGTTCAACCAATGAACTCATCATTACAAACTCCTTGCTACAATAAGCTGATAAATACAAAACTACATGGATGCATCCACGCTCTAAACATTGGCACCTCAATGATTTTGCCATCGTCAGACGTGACTGGCATGATGCCAAACACACGTCATGAGAGTCTCTGACTGTTGGTCCGACCACAGGCTTGTTCGGAGTAAAATATCTCTCAAGATTAAGCCTCACGTGAGAAGGAAACATATCAAGCCTGCTCCAAAGCTCAACACTCAACAGCTTGAATGCAGCAATGTGCAATCACAACTTCAGTGTCATCTCAATGCCACCTTGGAACAACTGGATCAACCTACTACCACCAATGCTGAAGTGGGATGGGCCATTTTACAAAACATTACATTCAGGGCAGCTTCTGACGTTCTCGGTTTCATGAAGTGTCGTCCAAAGATTGGTTTGATGAGAACGCCGACCAGATCAACAGTTTCCCGAACTCTGTGCATGCGGTCATCTTTGCTGGATTGACTACAGAGGCTCAGCGAGCAAACACTCCTCTTACCTGCAACTGAGGAGACTAGCACAATCAAGACTGCATTCCATGAAAGACAGCTGGTGGGCAGCAAGAGCGGAAGAAATTTAGGATGCAGCTGATACAAAGAATTCCAGCGCTTCTATGTCAGTCTAAAGGCAGTCCATGGACCGTCTTCTCGTGGTATCCACACACTCCGTAGCTCAGATGGCCAGGACATTAGCACAGATCCAACCAAGATCCTAGAGAGCTACGTTGAACATTTTAAGAGTGTCCTCAATTGCCCCTCCTCCACCTCGGATGCGGTCATTGGGTTTCTTATCCAGTGAGTTCTGCTGTCATTGACGAAAATAGAGACCACCAGAGCTATCAGAGATGTTATCTGGAAAGGCCCCTGGTGACGATGGTCTCCCCTCCGAGGTTATCAAGTTTGGCGGTGCCAACCTCCCCTCACTCGACTGACCCAACTCCACAATACCATCTGGAGTGAGGAGTCAGTACCCTAGGCCGTCAAATATGCAGCTGCACAAATGCAAAGGTGATAGGTCGTGTGTCGACTATGACTGTGGCATGGCCCTACTACGTAATGCTGGGAAAATACTTGCCCTCATCATTCTTAATCACATGTCACCAATAATTGTCAACAGCATCACCCCAGAAAGCCAATGCGGCTTTCATGCTCGACGTGGCATGGCCGATATGATGTTCTCTGCTTGTCAACTTCAGGAAAAGAGCAGAGAACAACATCGCGATCTATGCATGGTCTACGTCGACATTATGAAAGCATTTGATCTGTTCAGAAGAAAAGGCCTGTGGATGCTACTGTACAAAGTCGGCTGTACCACTAAGTTGATCAACATCATCAGATCCTTCCAAGATGGCATGGTTGCTCGTGTAAGGAACAATGGATGCACTTCTGAATCATTTCCTGTTAACATCAGCACAAAGCAAGGCTGTGTTCTAGCTCCCCTATTATTTAGCATTGTGTTTTCCTGTGTGCTTCATGATGCCTTCAAAGATTGCACTCTGAGAGTGATGATCCAGTTTCGCACCGATGGTAGTGTCTTTAATTTGCAGCGTCTGAAGGCCAAGTCTAGAATCACAGAAATGTTGCTCGGTAATCAACTTTTCGCCAATGACTGCACACTCTTCAGTCATAATCTTGAAGATGTGCAATTTATTGTCATCTCCTTTGCGCAATCTACTCGTCACCAGCCTTACGATTAGCCTCAAGCAGACCGAGGCTATGCTTCAGCCGAGAACAGAAGTTGCATATATCGTCCATTACCATCCATTGCCATCAATGACACGCCACTCAAAGTTGTAGATAAGTTCTGCTACCTTGGAGGTGTCCTCTTTCAAAACGCAATGATTGACGACGAAGTAACATCAAGACTCGGTAAAGCATGTATGCCCTTTGGAAGATTGACACATTGCCTTTGGCATGAATGTGCCATTCGCCTGGACACCAAGATCAGTGTCAATTGTACCGTTGTCGTATGGACACTCCTGTATGGATGCAAATCTTGGACACCCTATCGTCGCCATATCAAATGCCTTGATCAATTCCCAATGCCATGCGTTTGCAAGATTCTTGGCATCACCTGGCGAGACAGAATACTGAACACCTCAATCCTTGACTGCTTTTGTATCCAAATAATTGAGTATTTCCTGATGCAAGCCCAGCTTCACTGGTCAAGCCACCTCACATGCATGGAAGACCACAGAATCCCAAGAGCGCTTTTCTATGAACAACTCAAATTTGGTGAATGGTCATGTGTTGGACAAAGAAAGCACTATAAGGACGTTCTTAAGTCTACACTGAAGTCTTGTGCTATTCCAGTTGCCACTTGGGAACACCAGGCCACAAACAGGTCGTCAGCTTGTCGTAACATTTGCTGCAAAGGCCTGGACCACTTTGAATGTGGGAGACTTGCTATCGAGAAAACCTGCCAACATCCATTTCCGCAAGGGCCAGTCTATACCTGCAATGTTTGTCCAACTACATTGGACTACACAGCCATCGCTCAACACGCACAATGCTTAGTGAGCACGCCAACGAAGTGAAGAGATTCTTCAAAAGAGAGGACTCTCCCTCATCAATTCCAAACTTGTTGACTTTACACAGGTGAGCTAATAAAGCTCCATTTCTCAGCACTACTATGGTACACTGATCTTATAAGGTGTTTTTATAGCACTGCTTTGTCTTCCATTTCATAATCCCTTCGTTGTAAATTAGTCGTGACTGCATCTGCTGCTCACTACACTGTCAAATCTATCATCAAATGCTTATTAAAACAACTCCATGTGAGTGCATACTTTGATTGCTGCCCTGGTATCAGAGAATGGACTGATGCATTTTGCAAACAATTTTATGTACGTATGTATGTATGTATATGTATATGTATGTATGTATGTATGTGTATATATATGTATGTATGTATGTATGTATGTATGTATGTATGTATATATGTATATGTATGTATGTATGTATATGTTAAGGCGAGGGTATGTTTAAGGTAATGTAGATAATCTTCGGGAAATTAGATGAATTATTAATAGATAATGCATTAAATTTGGGCATGGTCGTCTGAAGACGCCCTGTGATTCATGCCTATTCCCAAGCACATACCAATATGTTAGCCAATTAAAATATAACGCCATGGCCTGATTGCAGATGTGAAGGAAATTTTAAGGTTAATTGTTTATTTAAAAGGATAAAATTATTGTAAGAGTAGTAGACCGATGACACGCCAATAATTGTACCAAAAATGAATAAAATTACCTTTTTCTTGGTTTTGTGGAGCAGTTAAATCATCACTGCACCAGTCTTGTAAATATTAAACAGGGTCTCATTTACCACTCCTTCACTAATTACCAAAGCTTGGACAAGCACTGCTTCATAATGTCACAAATAATTTATCACAAATATCCTTCATGCTCATTATATCCTTCACCCACCACCCCCCACACACCCCACCCCTCCCCTCCACAACCAGTGATTTGGAATTACAAAGGCCTGGTTTGTCGTGTGACTGAACTAAAGAGCATTCAATGTTGTCACTACATGGAGTGTGTCAGCATAAGGCTCAGATTCTTTCATTAGTGTTATTTATGTCGCTTCATTAGTGGCATTAATTAATCTTACAACTCGTAATTTTGGGGCTTTGAATCATCATGCACACAGGGGCAATGTATTTATTTGATTTTAATGCATTTAGGTTAAGCCCAGTCAGGTGCTGTGGAATGTTTTGAAGACATGCTGACTACTTAACTGAAGGGACTAAGTATTAGTATTATACAATATATAAATATATATATATATTTTTTGTTGTTGTTTTTTTGTTTTTTTTGTTACTGTTATTATTTCTTATTTTGTGCATATGAGTGAGTGAGTGAGGGTGTGTTTTTTGCATGAATTAATTTTTGCATGAGTGTGTGTTTTTGTATGTTGAGTGGTATATGTTGTAAGGGTAGGTGGTTGGTTGGTTGGTGTTGTGTGTGTATGGGTGTGTATGTGTGTGTATGAATGATCTGGTGTGTTTTGTTGGTGAGTGGTGAATGGTATCAAGGTGGGTGTTTGAGTGTTCCACCAGGTTTGTTTGGTGCTGTGGATTCTGGATGCGGAGGTGTTGTTGTTGTTGTAGTCTGCGTTCGCACTGGCTGGGGGTGGGGGTATGTACGCATCCAGGTGTAGTTGCTGCATGTGGATGTGGATGTGTATGTGCCCCTGCTGGCCCACCTTAGCTGACCGTATCGAAGTTGAAGGGCCGAAACGGGATGATGCTGCGGACGTAGGCATCTATAACCTTCTTTCTGAAGGCCTCAGAGAGCTCTTTTGATCTCAGCATGGTGATGCCGCACACTTCAACAACAAAGAGCAAACCAAACTAAATGTCTGAGGTTTAAATAAGACAGGTTCCTCCAAGATCCTCTCTAACGATGTTCTAATCGTTTGCACCTGAGCTGGTGCACCTGATTCTAATTTTAGGTATTTGAAGTGGTGATAAATGTAGGGGTGCATTTACCTTTTCCACATGCGAAATTTGCATTTGTTTATTTAAATTCTACAATGGACTACAAAATGTAAATGTTTCATGATATTTGTTATATTATATCACCTTTATCTATCAATATTGTTGAAATGAAGATCAAATAGCTGTATGTTGAAATATGTTGAAAAAGTCAAAACTTTACATGGGGTGTACTTACTTTTTCACGTGACTATATATATATATTTATATATATATATATATATATATATATATATATATATATATATATATATATATATATATATATATATATATTGTAACGATTTTGAGAAGTGTAACGGGTTTTGAGAAGTGTAACGGGTTTTGAGGAGTGTAACAATTTTGGAGGAAGGGTAACGGATGTGAAGAGTATGGTTTTGGTATGGTAACATCCTGGTAATGTAAATAATGGTCGCAGCCGTCCTCCTAATTAATTTCATAGAACATACACGCAGGTCACGATATATCTTTTAAATAGTGTATTTCCTTATTCCATGTAGGCTAAGTATGTGTTTTCCACTAGATTGACTTTGCATTGTATCAAACAAAATAAGCGTAGGCCCTTCCAATTTCCCCAAAACCTCCCTTCCATTTGCCTTCCGCATTTTGGTCGGTTTTTCTCTTCAACCACCATTGGCCACGAGGTAAGGTTGGAGAAGAAAGGCGTGGCTCCACCTCGTCAGAAGAGGGCAGGAGTGAACCGGCCCTAACAGCCAATCAACGCCGCGGTGAGTGACCCGGTAGGCGTGCCCTCGGAGCCGGCGGCTTAATTCCGCCGGAGGTGATAAAAGCGAATGTAAGGAACTGCTTTAAAGAGAGGCCTTGAGAGATACGCTGGGAGATGACTGGAGATGAGCTGGAGAGGAGCAACGAGGCTGCACCAAAGAGAGGCCTTGAGAGATACGCTGGGGGATGACCTGGAAGAGGAGCGCAATCCACCGCAAGCCCTACCTACCTGCCTGCAATATCCCCTGTCGTTGGAGAGACGCGCTGAACGGAGGGAGACGGCTCCACCCCAGGAAGAGGAGCAGGTGTGCCGAGCCAGCGCGTGACGGCCGCGGATACGCGACGGAGGTTTTCCCGCCAAAACCGCGAGGGGTTGAAAGCTGCTGCCTCCGACCTTGCCTTCCTCTCAAGCAATCAACCTCGAGCCATTACCTGCCTGCAATATCCATCGTGTGAGTGTGAACGTCCTGTCCTACTCGTTTGTCTTGGGGATTAAGTAAATGAAATAGAATAAGTTAACAATGCACTGTGTGACTGCTCTTTTCCATCTATTGCTGTAAATAATATTGGTCGCTCTAAAATATTGCTTGTGTGTGTATAATAAATCTGTTCTTCCCCCAAACTCTGTCTTTCTTCTCTCTTCTTCTCTTTCGGTCGCTTTAGAGGTTTCCCAATTGAATATCTGTAGCGCGATTAGTCAACGTTCGGTTGGAATCGGGTTCTAATCGGGGAGTAACTGTTCGGACGCGGTTAAATACACCACCGCTCGGTAAAATAACATCCAAAAACCGTGTCCGTAACAATTGGTAGTCAGGAGGTGGGATTCGAACCTGGGACTAAATTTATTTAGCCCAAATTTTGGACACCAATTGTGTTAGTACCGTAACAATTGGTGTCGAGGAGTCGGATTCGGACCCGGGACTAAATTTGTTAGGCCCAAATTTTAAAAAAAAATTTTTGGTCAAAATTACGAGCTGCCGAAATTGTGTTGTTTTATAAAACCCGAATTTTGAGATCGCGCCATGGACAATCAAGGCGATCGGATGTCGGTGGGGGAGATAGACGGGTTAGGGGTAACCCAGGAACCAGGGGAAATGTATGTGGAAGAAAGGGAGGAGGAAAATGGCAATGTGGTTGCGGGAATTTCAGGTGCACAAAATGGCGCTCTCGCGCACGTGATTACAGCGGCGCCACATTTAGCCACGCCCATGGTCGCGGTAGTCGAACCGGAGATGCCAATGGATTTGAACCTTTTTTTTATACAAATGAAGGCCCTTATGGCCCAGAATAGTGAGCGATTGGAGGGCCGGATGGATGCTCAGAGTGAGCAATTGGGGGTAATGGGGAACCGGATGGATGCTCAGAGTGAGCAATTGGGGGTAATGGGGAACCGGATGGATGCTCAGGGAGAGCGATTGGAGGGCCAAATGGGGGTAATGAGGGACGAAGCGAGGGGTACCGGTGAGGGGTTAGACAATAATTTTAAGGAGTTAGACAAGAAATTAATGGGGTTAGAAAATAGGATGGAGGACAAATTGCGGGAAATGGGGGAACAATCCGCCCGGGAAATCGAACAGATGGGGAACCAGATGGAGGAAATACGAAGAGGGATGAGTGAGGAGGTCTCGGGGCTACGCGAGGAGGTAAAGCGAGGCGAAAAGCGTATAGAGAAAGAGGTGAGAAATAATACGGCTAAGTTACAGGGGGGAATAGAAGATCTGACGGAGGAGGTGGAGCAGCTGACAGAGGGACAAACTAAGTTAGTGGAGCAGGTTCAAAAGAACACTGCGGTACTAGGAGGGTTAAAGGCGACACAAAAAGAAATTAAAAACGAATTAATAGCGACGCAAAAGGAATGTCAAATGGTACATGAGGGATTGACGAAGAGGTTGGAAGAGGTGACAGAAGTAATGGAGACGAAGGACCGGGAGGTAAGGACGCACATAGAAACGGTTAAAGTAGCAATGGAGGAAGAAATCGAGGGGGCGCACCGGGAGCTGAAAGAGGTAAAGGAAAAATTAGAGGAGGTGGAAGAAGGGGTGAGTGAAATTAAGAAGAGACGGAGGGAAGCTAAAAGAGAAATCCAGGAGGAGGTGATGGAATGTGTACAAGGTCTGTGTTCAAATCATGATGTGATGCTCACTAACCAAATAAAGAGTTTGCAGGTGGCAAAGAAGGTGCGGAGACGAGGTACGGAGGTGAGTGGCAATGTACATGATGTGAGGGGAGATTCAGTCGGCTTGGGGATTGGTTTGGATCCGGGTGTTCGTGAAAGGCCGTTGGTGAAGTGTGTGACAGGTCAGGTGTGCGAAAAAAGAGGTGTGCGAGAATGTCCGACCATGGGGTGTGTGAGGAAAAAGTGCACGCCGAGGAGTGAGTGTGCCGTCAGGAGTGAGCCGGTCGGAGCGCGTGTGCGAGGGGGTACATGGAAGCGCGGTGTGGTGAGTGTTACGGAGGAAGTAACGAAAGAGTGTACACCTGTGGTGAGTGTTACGGAGGAAGTAACGAGAGAGTGTACACTTGTGGTGAGTGTTACAGAGGATGTAACGAGGAAGTGTACGCCTGTGGTGAGTGTTACAGAGGATGTAACGGGAGGGTGTGCGCGAGAAAGGTGTGTAACGGACGGGTGCATGAGGAAAGAGTGTGCCGTCGAAAGTAAGGGTGAGTGCGCTGTCAAGAATGGAGGTGAGAGTATTGAGAGTGACAAGGAGAGTGAGTTGGTTGTGACAGGGGAGCGAGGATGTACACCTGGAATAGAAGGATGCACACCTGGAATGGTAGAGCGTGAGTGGGAATGCACGCTGGAATTGGTAGTGAGACACGTGGTTGGGTGTGCGAGTGAGAGCACACCTGTGATTGTCACAGAGGAGGTGACCGAGAAAGGGGCGCGAAGAGGTGTATTGGTGAGGTGTGCGGGCGACGAATGTGTGCCAAAGTGTTCGGTGGTCAGGTGTGTGACCAAGTCGGTGAGCGGAGTGAGTGTACCGAGGTGTGAAAGAAAAGGTACGAGGAGAATGGGAACGGCTGCATGTATGAGCAAGAAAGAGGTAGCGTATGCATGTAAGCCTGCAGGTGAAGCGTCGACGGTAACCGGGTTAAAGGTTAGGTCGACTTTTAGCCGGATCGGGCCCTCGGTGCGTGCCGGGCTTCGCGTGCCGCGAGAACCAGCGGAGATCCGAGCCACGGCGGGTTCGAAAGGACCGCCGTGCGCGATCCACGCTGGGCCTCGCGTGGAGCGGCCGCGTCCGGGCTCCACTAGGCGGAGCGGGCAGCCCGATAGGAAGGGTCGTCATGGCGACCACTTTCTATTGAGACGTGCCGGCAGGTCGAGATCGGGACATTGGATGGCTCCACGCCGAGGTGGTGCATGGGATCTCGGCCCGGGTAAGCCTCCGTCCCTGCCCCGAATGCGGGACGTATCCAGCCGCTGGCACAAAACGACCCGCGTTCATTGCTCGGCTGTACGAAGCCGGGCTGTAGATGTGAATTGGCGCACCGAGAGGATGTAATAAGTAGACGGGTGATGGTGGTAGTGATAGTGATTTAAAACGAAATTTAGAAAAGTGAATAGAATTGGCAGTAAATGGAAAATTTTTGAATTGTTGGATTTGGACGAGCGAAATTGGTAGTGAGAGACCCCCGATGTGGTGGGATGGCAAATCCACCATCCCTCACAGGTGGGGGCAAATGCGCAATAGTTTATGGGGTGGCTATGACAACCGAGCCAGGGAGGGCTTGGATAATTGTAGGGATCTAGCGAAGATGACATTAGGTAACGTTAAGGTTAGTTAGTGACTGATACCTGTAGTGGGGACGCAGGTAGATTAGTATGGATGATAATGACGTGGGAGCGCAATAGTTTAAAGGGACGACTGGGAAGCGCAAGTTTCAGAGGGGAGTAGTTAGCTGAGATGATGCCGTGTGTGTGAGGATTGAACGGGTGAGAATGGAACAGGTGTGATTGCACAGGTGTGCAACTGAACAGGTGTGTGGAGCAGTGTATGAGGGAGTAGTGGTGATTGCGTGTTGTGTTGACCAAATGGTCCAGGAAGAAAGGAGGGTGCAGGTGGCACCAGGTGAGATTGCACAGGTGTGCAACGACAGGTGAATGGAGGACAGGTGTATGGAATAAATGGTATGGAGTATTGGCCAATGGATGGTCGTGGAGTGGGTATGGTGGAAATTGTGGAGTGGAGTGGATGGTGCGAAGGTGTGAATGGGGGAAGAGTGGACCCCCATCACGGATACCCGGGGCGGGTAGTGAAGTGTTAGGTAGAGGGTACAGGTAAATTGTGGTTGGATATTGGCATCTGTGGTGCGGGTGACAGAATGGTATGTGGATGGGTGCGTTGGTGTTGTGGAAATGGCTGGGCGTGTAGCCTGTTAGTGTGTGTAGTTGGTTTGGGCACTCCACCACTGTGAGGATGTCGGCCAGGTGAGGCCGCAGGTGGGCTCTGGGAGCCGGTAGTAGTTGTTGTGGATGGGGCCCGAGGATCCGGAGGACGGACCCGGGTAGCCCAGTGCCAGAGGGCACCAGTGGGGTGACAGATCCAAGAGGGGTCTTCCCCAGTTAGTTAGGTTAGGGTGAGGAGCAGGTAAGCTCGGGTGGCAACTACAGTGGTGGAGGTGTGCAGGTGGGTAGACCTGCTGGGAGAGCTACACGTCGCAGCCCAGAAATTGTGCTAGAGCACCGGGAGATGAATCGGGGGAGTGAGACCCCAAATTGAGGAGCACCACAGTTTGGCCAATGGGAATTGGTTATTAGAACCCATAGTGTAAGTTGGCCAATGGATTGGCAGGGAAAGACCCCGGGTAGTGTAAAGTGTGTTAAAGTCATTTAGAGGATAGTTAGGATGAAGGATCTCCTCGCACCATCTGCATCCACTCACCTGAGGTGACAGGTACTCCACACCATGCCATGTTTTGATTATTTTTTATGATGCAAATGTTTGGATTGTGAGACGCATCATGACGTGGGTGTGACATTGTGCTTTGATGTTCCATCTCTGCCTCCTTATGAGGATTGATGATGAATTTGGTGATGGCAAATTTTGAAGTAAAGGGATTGTGGGGACGAATTTGGTATAAGGGAAATATGGGGAAGACGTGACAGTAGTGACGAATTTGTAAATGGGTAGATTTTGTAAATATGGGGTAAGAGCAAGGGTAGTGTAGGTGACAGGGGGGTGACGTACGGTAGGGACGAGCTTTCTCACTTCGCCCTCCGTACGCATTTCACCTTGCATTGCCTTGTTTGACGTGTACCCTTGTGACCTTACCCCTCGCTCAATTGTCTTTCTTTTGTCTCCCACATGACCTGTGCGCCATTGGGTGCCGAGGGGAGCGTGCGTGAGGTGGCCATTGTGCGCCCGAGATTCCCAGAACCAGCACGCATTGCGTTGATGTACCACTTTATGGACCGCTGTTCGGCGGCCAAGTACCACTTGATGGACCCCAGGTTCTGGGGCAGAGCACCTCTGTTGGAGACCGGCCATAGTGGCCAGGGAATCTTGCTTGCGGACCTCGGTAAGGTGGCACCTATGCCAAACAGGTGGACCACCCTTAGTTGGCCCCTGAGGCCCTAAATAATAATAAAAAACGAACACAAGTTGTGCTTTTTATTATGTCCAAATAGGCCGCATGAAGCCAGAAGACGTCAGGAAGAACATCGGCCCAGCAGACAAGGAGAAGACCACCACCAGTTGTTTTGTTGTGTTTATTATGAACCATGGTGACTGCGCACCGAGTGGTGCTTTGTGGTGCTTGTGGTGCTTTTGGGTGCTTTGGTGGTATTGGTACTGGTGCATCGATGCAATGCGTGCTGTCTCCTCCCTCCCAACAGGAATTTCTTTCTCTTGTTCCCTAAAAAGAAAAGAAAAAAACACACAGGTCCTGGGTTGCGTTGTAAATAAGAAATCACGTCATTGTAAATAATGCTCCCCACCGTAAATGTATAGTTTCAGAATAATTCCATAATTCGGTTAGCTGTGGGCTTGAGTCTGTTAGACAGGATGCAATGCAATAGGGGGACATACTTATTTGTGTTTTAAAATTGTCACACTCAGGGTCAGGTTAATTGTAGAGGGAATTACACCTACATGTCACACTCAGTTAAGTCTAGTAGGCCCGAGGACGTGCCTGAAGAAAGGAGGGTGCAGTGTAACGATTTTGAGAAGTGTAACGGGTTTTGAGAAGTGTAACGGGTTTTGAGGAGTGTAACAATTTTGGAGGAAGGGTAACGGATGTGAAGAGTATGGTTTTGGTATGGTAACATCCTGGTAATGTAAATAATGGTCGCAGCCGTCCTCCTAATTAATTTCATAGAACATACACGCAGGTCACGATATATCTTTTAAATAGTGTATTTCCTTATTCCATGTAGGCTAAGTATGTGTTTTCCACTAGATTGACTTTGCATTGTATCAAACAAAATAAGCGTAGGCCCTTCCAATTTCCCCAAAACCTCCCTTCCATTTGCCTTCCGCATTTTGGTCGGTTTTTCTCTTCAACCACCATTGGCCACGAGGTAAGGTTGGAGAAGAAAGGCGTGGCTCCACCTCGTCAGAAGAGGGCAGGAGTGAACCGGCCCTAACAGCCAATCAACGCCGCGGTGAGTGACCCGGTAGGCGTGCCCTCGGAGCCGGCGGCTTAATTCCGCCGGAGGTGATAAAAGCGAATGTAAGGAACTGCTTTAAAGAGAGGCCTTGAGAGATACGCTGGGAGATGACTGGAGATGAGCTGGAGAGGAGCAACGAGGCTGCACCAAAGAGAGGCCTTGAGAGATACGCTGGGGGATGACCTGGAAGAGGAGCGCAATCCACCGCAAGCCCTACCTACCTGCCTGCAATATCCCCTGTCGTTGGAGAGACGCGCTGAACGGAGGGAGACGGCTCCACCCCAGGAAGAGGAGCAGGTGTGCCGAGCCAGCGCGTGACGGCCGCGGATACGCGACGGAGGTTTTCCCGCCAAAACCGCGAGGGGTTGAAAGCTGCTGCCTCCGACCTTGCCTTCCTCTCAAGCAATCAACCTCGAGCCATTACCTGCCTGCAATATCCATCGTGTGAGTGTGAACGTCCTGTCCTACTCGTTTGTCTTGGGGATTAAGTAAATGAAATAGAATAAGTTAACAATGCACTGTGTGACTGCTCTTTTCCATCTATTGCTGTAAATAATATTGGTCGCTCTAAAATATTGCTTGTGTGTGTATAATAAATCTGTTCTTCCCCCAAACTCTGTCTTTCTTCTCTCTTCTTCTCTTTCGGTCGCTTTAGAGGTTTCCCAATTGAATATCTGTAGCGCGATTAGTCAACGTTCGGTTGGAATCGGGTTCTAATCGGGGAGTAACTGTTCGGACGCGGTTAAATACACCACCGCTCGGTAAAATAACATCCAAAAACCGTGTCCGTAACAATATATATACATATATATATATATATATATATATATATATATATATATATATATATGTATGTATGTATACGTATATATATATATATATATTTGTATCTGTAATTTGATGCTCCACCTAATGAGCAAACGTCATGACGTCATCGCCACGTATGTCCGCAATTGCCTGCCAAGCTCCGGATATCCGGATGTTACCGTGTGGCAGGCGGTGCTTATCGCTCCCAGTAAGGTGCAGCAGTATCTGTATGGGACGCCTCACTGGTGGTTCCTCACTGATGGGATGAAGTCGCATAATGACTGATATAAAATATATATACATATAAAATGTAGAGTACCTGTAAAATGTCTACACCCTCTTTGAAATTTTTCACCTTTTGTTGCCTTATAGCCTGGGATTAAATTGCATTAAATCAGACTTTTTCCACCTTTATTTACACATCGTAACCCACAACTTCCAAGTGAAAAACAAATTTTACAATTTCAGAAAATTAATTAAAAATACAAGACTAGAATATCTTGGTTGGATGTGTCCACCACCTGAGTTGAGTTAATACTTGGTGGAAGCACCTTTGACAATTTCAGTTGTGAGTCTTTTGGGATAGGTGTCTACCAACTTTGCACATCTTGATTGGGAAATATTTGCCCATTCTTCTGTACAAAACTGTTCAAGCTCAGTCAAGTTGCGTTGGGAGCATTGATGGATAGCAATCTTCAAGTCATGCCAAAGATCTTCGATTGGATTTAGGTCAGGGCTCTGAGTGGACTCTCAAGGACATTAATATTTTTGTTTCTTAGTCACTCCATTGTTGCTTTGGCTGTGTGCTTTGGGTCGTTGTCATGCTGAAATGTGAACTTCCATCCCAATTTCAGCTTTGTTGCAGAGTGCAGCAGGTATTCCTCAAGGATATTTCTGTATTTTGCTCCATACATTTGCCTTTCTGTCCTGACAAGTGCCCCAGTCCCTGCTGATGAGAAACATCCCCATAACATGATGCTGCCACCACCATGCTACATAGTAGGGATGGTGTTCTTTGGGTGATGTGCTGTGTTGGGTTTTTGCCAAAAGTAACGTTTTGCATTTCTGCCAAAAAGTTCCATCTTGGTTTCATCAGAACAGAAAACCTTTTGCCACATGGTTTCAGAATCTCTGGAGTGTTTAAATGCATACCTCAAATGGGACTCAAGGTGGGCTTTTTTGAGTAATGGCTTCCTTCTTGCCACCCAACCATACTGGCGAGACTTGTGTAGTGCTTGGGATATTGTTGTCACATGGACACAGTGACCAGTCTTTGCCATAAAGGCCTGTAGCTCTTTCAAAGTTGCCATTGGCCTCTTGGTGGCCTCCCTGATCAGTCTCCTCCTTGCTTTGTCATTCAGTTTGGAGGGAAGGCTTAATCTCGGCAGGGTGTTTGTTGGTGGTGCCATACTTTTTCCACTTCATAATGATTGTCTTGACTGTGCTCAAAGGGATATTCAAGGCCTTTGAAATATTTTATACCCAATCCCTGATCTGTGCCTTTCCACAACTTTATTCCGGAGGTCTTTTGAAAACTCCTTGGTGCTCATTGTTGTGTCTTTGTTGTGAAATGTACTACCCAGTAGAAGAAACCTGTCGGAACAGCTTATTTTATTCTGTAATAATCAGAATCGCTACAAATTAACACAGGTGGAGGCCAATTAACTTGGTGTGTGATTTTTAAGGTGATTCGTTACACCTGAGCAAATTCAAAAATTGCTATTATAAGGGGGGTTGACACTTATCCAACCAAGAAATTCTAGTTTTGTATTTTTAATCAATTTTCTGAAATATGTAGAATTTATTTTTCTCTTGGAAGTTGTGGGTTAATAAAGGTGAAAAATGTCTGATTTAATGCATTTTCATTCCAAGTTATAAGGCAACAAAATGTGAAAATATGTATGTATAGTGTGGGTGATTTATCTATTCCCGGTTATGAACCCCTGTAAGTAATTCCGTTGCGAAGAAACGAAATTGAACGAAATATTTACAAGATATAGATGCATGTTTCAAGTTTTTGTGGTAAATAATTTATTGAATTTACAAGTGTACACAATTATTAGTTATGAATTTCGATTTCACTTCCATCATTTTCGAGCAGTTTTTCATGTGCATATCTTGTTATCTGTGCTAATATTATGAGTTTGCTGGATGTTGTGAATAAAAGCAATAATACATGTATGTCATTCCGAAACATTTATCGACCAAATTCGTTTAAATGGCTTAAATTAAAAATGTATATGCATGGGTAACAAAGCATACGCACCACCCAGTACATCATAAATAATATACATAAAATGATCCTTTGAATGAGCAGCTAATTCAGCTAAAACTGAATTCATCAGCTAAAACTCATCAGCACCACCATGCTGATGAGGAGGGGAGTGTCGTTGAAGCTGAAGGGAAAGGTGTATGCTGCATGTGTGAGAAGTGTTATGATTTATGGGAGCAAGACATGGGTAATGAACGTAGAGCAGCAACGAAGGCTGGAAAGGGTGGAAATGCGAATGGTTCGGTGGATGTGCGGAGTATCGTTGAGAAAGAGGAAGACAAATGATGAATTGCGAAAAATGACGGGAATAGAGCCTGTGATGGATGCTGTGAAGAGGAACAGGTTGAGATGGTCTGGTCATGTGTTGAGGAAGGATGAAAGTGACTGGTTGAGAAGAGTGATGGAAATGAATGTAGAAGGAAGTAGAGGATGGGGAATACCGAGAAAGACTTGGCTAAAGATGGTGGAAGAAGAAATGCGGGCAAGGGGGTTAACAAGGAGAGATGCAGAAAATAGGGCAAAATGGAGAAGATTGTCATGGGGACCGCAAGGCTAACCCCCGCTCTAGCAGGGAAAATGGCCTTAAAATGCATGTTGTTGTTGTTGTTGTTGATCCTTTGAATAATTAAATGTGTGACTGACATCTGCAGTCGATAAGTTTAATTTGTTTGATTGTAAACTGATGCAGTGGCAAGGGGCAATGAACATAATTGGCAGTTTGCCAATGTCAACCCTTTGGGAAGAGGATTTTGAACGGCAGCCTCCATATCGGAGCAGATAAACTTATCTATGCTGTAATTAACAGAGTAAGCCATGCACGTATAGGCCGACAATGTCCCACTGAATATTTCACATCAGGGTCGAGTCTACATATAGGGGATTTGATCATTGAATTGCTTTCTGCTGGGATATAACTACCTAGATTTTGGCTTGGAAAATGGCTGCTTGAAATGGCAGGAAGCAAAATTATAATTGCTGGACTACCCACCTCAATTTTAAATGTGCCTCCTCTCTTTCTTATCAATAATAGACAGTTTCATCAATAGCAGATGCACATTGATGATGCTAGTGCAATGGCTAATGCTCTCAGCACCAAGGAACATTTTGCTGCCCCAATTCCACACTTGTTAATCTGCTCCAGGTGAAGCTTTCAGAAAATCTTCTGAAACAAACCGGAATGCAATTTTATACTTTCCTCGAGATGAATTTGATGCGGTTCAAAAGTAATCTATTCTCGGTCGTGCAGAGGCCAGGTCATGGAAAGTTGTGTACAATTTACCGATCGTCTGCATGAGAGATAGTTTTTTTTTTTCCACATTTTTCTCCCAATGGACACACCTTGATGCACCAAACTTTGGTGCTTGATGGATGAGCCTGAGTCGAGAACCCTTTTTCCCCAATTTCCCAAATGATTATTTATCTTTGGCTCATGGAGGAACTGGTGCATAATTGTCAGCTTTAAAGGAATTTTTAACTATTGATTTTTGAGCCCTGTGGTGGACCTGAGTGATTTTTAACGCACAATCTCATGATGAAGGAATTCCAGGGCCTCCAATGGCATATACTGTTTTGTGTTAATTTATCCATCTATCCCAATGTCATTGTTCTGCAAGTTATGTATTGCAAGGTCATTCATGAGCAGTGGATGCTATCTAAAGTAACAGAAATGGGCAGACATCTAGGAAAGAACAAGTGTACAAGTTATCGTGAGTACGTAGGGCAGGGTGGGAGAAGTTGTATGGAGAAGAGTGGGGCATTACCCATCATGTCACCATCTAGAGAAAACTGATTCCCAACAGGCTTGTTGAAAACGGATTCCTGACACATGCCAGAATTAGGGCAGCTCCAACATTGACAGTGTCATAATAGAAATCTGACAGTCTCCCACTTCTCACCATTGTCCCCTTTCAAGGTCAGGAGTGTGATGGAATATGCACTACTCACCAGGTGGTAGCATCCAGAAATAATGCTTTGGAAGTTCACCTCGATCTAAAACAAAGCTCCTCACTCACACCAGCATCTCAAATCAACACACTCCTCAACCCCTCCCATATCCCCAAAGCCCGTCTCACTGGTGATCTCTGGCTGCAGTGTATATTTATCTGCAGAATGCATTTCAGCAACTCATCCTGCTGCGATAACTCCTCCTTTACCCACAAAATGTGTCGTGAAGATCCATAAGAGTGACTTCATGCTGGAAAATGACACCACCTTGAAGTAACACTTGAAGTCATACACCATCTTGACTTGCACATACATCACTGCTTTCATCATATCTGGATCAAAATCCTGGAATTTCCTATGAAGTACCATCATAGGGTAACATTTACAACTGGCGTGGGTCAAACAGGAAGCCAACCACCATCTTTTTCGGGCAACTTTATATGGGCATTAAATGCTGCTCGTTTCATCACTGGTGTTGATTGAGAGATGTGATTGGGTCTGGTTATTTATATGTCGACTGAGATTGACATTGGACATGGTGTATGCTTGGGAGCCTCGGCGTCTCTATCTACACTGTCACTAATGATTCACCAACGAGTGATGACACCAGTCCGTCAGCTGAAGGTGTAGCATTGCAATTCTCATGTATGTACTACTTGTGAATGTCTGCAGCTGTGGAGAAACTCGGGTAGGGCTTAAAAGAACAAAGGGCTAATCTTGCATAGCTTTTCTTGGTCGCTTTATACAGCTTTCATCAGCTAGAAGAGCATGGGAGTAGTTCATTTATTTGATACTCCGAGCCACTTATTGTAATTGATTAGGTAAGAGCTGGTTGGTTATTCCCTCCAATCATGGGTGAGAGACATTATTGGGTTTTGTCATATATATATATATATATATATATATATATATATATATATATATATATATATATATATATATATATATATATATATATTGTTACAGATCGCGGATTAAGATGTTATTTACCGAGCGGTGGTATTGCCGCGACCTAACAGGATCCCTGACTCACCCGATTCACCCAGAACTTTGGCCGTATCGCACCACAGCTGCCCAATAGGGAAAAGACAAAGGCGACGAATGCAAAGAGGAAAACGAAGGCAAAGAAAGGTTTGGAAATACGACTGAATTTATTGACTATTTACACACAAGCAAAAAGGAGCAATCAAGTTTATTTACAACACATAAGACGCAGGTGACACAGTGCAAATACTAGCTTATCTACAGACTTAATTAAATACCCAGGGACAGAACAAACAAAACAAACTCACGTATACAAGAAGGGTGGAAAGGCAGGAGGTGGATGGCTGGAGGGAGAGGGAGGTCCAAGGGGGTCCCGCAGCACAACCAGCGCGTTTAGCAGCCGCCGTTCAGGCCAGGCCCCACGCTGCTGTTTTGGCTGCTGTGTACGTCGCGTGCTTTGCCAGGCCTTGTCCGACTCGTCTGGTCCAAACCCTCAACTCTTTCTTGGTTCACTCACTCCTCACCACCGACTCCTCACCGCAACCAACTGACCACCGACTCCACTGACTGACTCTTCACGACTCTCTCTTGACCACCAACTCCCTCTGGCAACCGACTCAGACCAACTCAGAGTGCATCTCCTTTTGGGAACGCCCCCGCCGTGGGTTATATAGGCCCCGCCCCTCAACCTTTGCGAACCTCCCCCAAACGTTCTCTCCCCGCCCTCTCAAGCCAAACCCCTTGTTCATGGTTGGTCGTGTGGGGCTGGATCACTCCTCCCCTCTCTGACGAGGTGGGGACCCGCCTTTCTTCTCCGACTCAAGCACATGGTCAATGGCGGTTATTGGAGGGGAGGTGATTGGGAATCGAGGGCCCAGCAATGACGAGAGGGGATGTAATATGGAAATGGAGGTTTTGGGGATGGGAAGGAAAGGGAGATTTTGGGGATGGGAAGGAAAGGGGATCTATTCTCTTTCACTGGTGCAATGGAGTATTTCAATTAATGGAAGACACAGCCTTACACTAATACACATAATAAGGATATAACTGTCAAAAAAGATATATCGTGTCCTGCATGTATGTTTTATGGACTAACTACGGGAACGCCCTTTGACCTTTATACAACCACAAACGGAGGGAGGAGGGGTGATATTTTACAACAACCTTTTACAACAACATTTTACCACAACAATAAAATAAAAAAAACATTCTCATATCCACAACACTGCACCCTCCTCCCCTTAGGCACGTCCCGGGCCTATAACTTTTACCTTAGTGTGGCACGTAGGTGTAGTTCCCTCTACTTTTAACCTGACCCTGAGTGCGACAGTTTTAAAACATAAATAAATGTGTCCCGCTGCTCCATTGCACCCTGCCTAACAGACTTACGCCCACAGTTAACCGAATTGCGGAATGGTCTTCAAACTATACACTGACGGTGGGAAGCATTATTTACAATGACGCTATTTTTATTTACAAAACTAACCCAGGACCTGTGATTGTTCTTTCTGGGGGGGAGACAGTCTGCTCTGCATCGACGCACCATTAAAGCACCCACAAAACGCACCAATACACACCCAAGCACCAATCGGTGCAGTCACCATAGTTCATCAGTGTTCCATAAAAATAAAATCGACAACCCCTAACCCTGCAGGTGATCTCTTGCTCTTCGGCTCCCTCTGCTGGTTATCATTATTTGTTCTTCCAGATGTTGTCATTCTTTCATTTTCTTACTGGCGGCCTATTTGCAATAAAAGAATGCACCTAACGTGTCCGTTTTTATTTTATTTATGGCCCACAGGGGCCGACTACGTGTGGTTCACCTGTGGGGCATCGGTGCCCTGTGGCCAAGGTCCGCCAGCAAGATTTCGGGCCCTCATGGCCGGTTCCAGCAGAGGGGCCATGCCCCAACCCATGGGGTCCATAAGTGGTGCTCGGCCACAGGCATGTGGTCCATAATGTGGTGCATCGATGCAGACAGCTGGTTCTGGGAATTTCGGGCGCACAATGGCCGACCCACGCACGCTCCCCTCGGCACCCAATGGCGCACAGGTCATGTGGGAGACAAAAGGGGAAAGACAATTGAGCGAGGGGTAAGGTCACAAGGGTACACATCAAAAAGGCAATGCAAGGCGAAATGCGTACGGAGGGCGAAGTGAGAAAGCTCGTCCCTACCATACGTCACCCCCCTGTCACCTACCCTACCCTTGCCCTTACCCCATATGTACAAAAATCTACACATTTACAAATTCGTCACTACTGTCACGTCTTCCCCATATTTCCCCTATACCAAATTCGTCTCCACAATCCCTCTACTTCAAAATTTGCCATCACCAAATTCATCATCAATCCTCATAAGGAGGCAGAGATGGAACATCACAGCACAATGTCACACCCACGTCATGATGCGTCTCACAATCCAAACATTTGCATCATAAAAAATAATCAAAACATGGCATGGTGCGGAGTACCTGTCACCTCAGGTGAGTGGATGCAGATGGTGCGAGGAGACTTCATCCTAACTACTTTCTAAATGACATTAACACACTTTACACTACCCGGGGTCTTTCCCTGCCAATCCATTGGCCAACTTACACTACGGGTTCTAAAAACCAATTCCCATTGACCAAACTGTGGTGCTTCTCAATTTGGGGTCTCACTCCCCCGATTCCTCTCCTGGTGCCTCGCACAATTTCTGGGCTGCGACGTGTAGCTCTCCCAGCAGGTCTACCCACCTGCACACCTCCACCACTGCAGTTGCCACCCGAGCTTACCTGCTCCTCACCCTAACCTATCTAACTGGGGACAGCCCCTCCTGGCTCTGTCACCCCACTCGGTGCCCTCTGGCACTGGGCTACCCGGGTCCGTCCTCCGGATCCTCGGGCCCCATCCACAACAACTACTACCGGCTCCCAGAGCCCACCTGCGGCCTCACCTGGCCGACATCCTCACAGTGGTGGAGCGCCCAACCAACTACACACACTAACAGGCTACACGCCCAGCCATTTCCACAACACTAATGCACCCATCCAAAGACCATTCTTTCACCCGCACCACAGATGCCAATATCCAACCACAATTTACCTGTACCCTCTACCTAACACTTACACTACCCGCCCCGGGTATCCGTGATGGGGGTCCACTCTTCCCCCATTCACACCTTCGCACCATCCACTCCACTCCACAATTTCCACCATACTCACTCCACGACCATCCATTCCAATACTCCATACCATTTATTCCATACACCTGTCCTCCATTCACCTGTCGTTGCACACCTGTGCAATCATACCTGGTGCCACCTGCACCCTCCTCCTCTTCCTGGACCAGTTGGTCAACACAACACACATCACCATCACTCACTCATACACTGCTCCACACACCTGTTCAGTTGCACACCTGTGCAATCACACCTGTTCAATCACACCTGTTCAATCCTCACACACACGGCATCATCTCAGCTAACTACTCCCCTCTGAAACTTGCGCTTCCCAGTCGTCCCTTTAAACTATTGCGCTCCCTCGTCATTATCATCCACACTAATCTACCTGCGTCCCCACTACAGGTATCAGTCACTAACTAAACGTAACGTTACCTAATGTCATCTTCGCTAGATCCCTATCAATATAACCTAACCCACCCGGGCTAGTTTTCACTGCCATACACCCCATAAACTATAGCGCATTTGCCCCACCTGTGAGGGATGGTGGATTTGCCATCCCACCACATCGGGGGTCTCTCACTACCAATTTCGCTCGTCCAAATCCAACAATTCAAAAATTTTCCATTTACTGCCAATTCTACCCACTATTATAAATTTCGTATCAAATCACTACCATCATCACCCGTCTACTTATTACATCCTCTCGGTGCGCCAATTCACGTCTACAGCCCGGCTTCGTACAGCCGAGCAATGAACGCGGCTTCTTTTGTGCCGGCGGCTGGATGCGTCCCGCATTCGGGGCAGGGGCGGGGGCTTACCCGGGCCGAGATCCCACGCACCACCTCGGCGTGGAGCCATCCAATGTCCCGATCTCGACCTGCCGGCACGTCTCAATAGAAAGTGGTCGCCATGACGACCCGTCCTATCGGGCTGCCCGCTCCGCCTAGTGGAGCCCGGACGCGGCCGTTCCACGCGAGGCCCAGCGTGGATCGCGCACGGCGGTCCTTTCGAACCCGCCGTGGCTCGGATCCCCGCTGGTTCTCGCGGCACGCGAAGCCCGGCACGCACCGAGGGCCCGATTCGGCTATAAGTCGCTCTAACCGCTAAACCGGTTACCGTCGATGCTTCACCTGGACGCTTACATGCATACGCTACCCCTTTCTTGCTCATACCTTTCCTTACACACCCAGGTACCCTCATTCTGCTCACCGACTTGGTCACACACCTGACCACCGAACACCTTGGCACACATTCGTCGCTCGCACACCTCACCAACACACCTCTTCGCGCCCCCTCCTCGGTCACCTCCTCTGTGACCATCACAGGTGTGCTCTTACTCACACACCCAACCACGTGCCTCACGACCAATTCAAGTGTGCATTCCCACTCACGCTCTACCATTCCAGGTGTGCATCCTTCCATTCCAGGTGTACATCCTCGCTCACCTGCCACAACCAACTCACGCTCCGTGTCACTCTCACTACTCTCACCTCCACTCTCGGTTGCGCACTCACCCTTACTCTCGACAGCGCACTCTTTCCTCATGCACCTGTCCGTTACACACCTTTCTCGCGCACACTCTTGCGCACACTCTCCCGTTACACCCTCTGTAACACTCACCACAGGCGTGCATTCTCCTTCACTCTTGACAGCGCACCCTTTCCCCATGCACCTGTCCGTTACACACCTTTCTCGCGCATCCTCTCGCGCACACTTTTTCGTTACTTCCTCCGTAACACTCACCACACCGCGCTTCCCTGTGCTCCCTCGCACACGCGCTTCGACCAACTCGCTCCTGACGGCACACTCACTCCTCGGCGTGCACTTTTTCCTCACACACCCCATGGTCGGACATTCTCGCACACCTCTTTTTTCGCACACCATACCTGTCGCACACTTCACCAACGGCCTTTCACGAACACCCGGATCCAAACCAATCCCCAAGCCGACTGAAGCTTTCCTCACATCATATACATTGCCACTCACCTCCGTACTTCGTCTCCGCACCTCCTTTGCCACCTGCAAACTCTTTATTTGGTTAGTGAGCATCACATCATGAGTTGAGCACCGACCTTGCACATATTCCATCACCTCCTCCTGGATTTCTCTTTTAGTTTCTGTCCGTCCCTTCTTAATTTCACTCACCTCTTCTTCCACTTCCTCTAATTTTTGTTTAACCTCTTTTATTTCTCGGTGCGTCTCCTCAAGTTCGTCCTCTAAGGCTACCGTGACCATCTCTATGTGCATCCTTACCTGCCGGTCCTTTGTCTCCATTATCTCTGTCACCTCGTCCACCCTCATTGTCAGTTCCTCACGTACCATCTGACATTGCCTCTGTGTCGCTATCAAGTCATTTTTAATTTCTTTTTGTGTCGCCTTTAACCCTCCGAGTACTGCAGTGTTCCTTTGAACCTGCTCCACTAACTTCGTTTGTCCCTCTGTCAGCTGTTCCACCTCCTCCGTCAGATCTTCTATTCCCCCTTGTAACTTTGCCGTATTATTTCTCACCTCTTTCTCCATACGCTTCTCACCTCGCTTTACCTCCTCGCGTAGCCCTGAAACCTCCTCACTTACCCCTCGTCGTATCTCTTCTTTCATCTCCCCCATCTCTTTTGTAGATGCCACCCTCATCTGTCCCAATTCATCCCTCTGAGCATCCAGTTTACTTTCTAACCCGATTTGCACCTCCTCTATCTGGTTTCCCATTCGTTTGATTTCCCTGGCAGATTGTTCCCCTAGTTCCCGCATTTTGTCCTCCATCCTATTTTCTAGCCCCATTAACCCATTTTTCATCCCCTCTATCTGATTCTCCTGGGCAGCCATTCTATTTTCCACCCCCGTTAACCCATGTCTCACCTCTTTTATCCCGTTGTCTAACCCCTCAAAATTATTGTCTAACTTCCCAAATTTCTTGTCTAACTCCTCAAAATTATTGTCTAACTTCCCAAATTTCTTGTCTAACTCCCCGATTTGATTTCCTAGTTGCTCCCCCATTCTGTTTTCCATTCCCTCCATTTCCCTGGCTCTTTTTTCGTTGTCGCACTTCGACTGTGCCATGTATTCGCTAAACCGTGCCATGAACTGCTGCATGTTAAAGCCCGCTGATACAGCGGGCTCGGCTACCGCGCGCTCGTGCGAGGTGCCTCTTTGCGCGCCTGAAACCTCGTGCGCGAGAGCGCCATTTTGTGCGTCTGATACTCCCTCAACCGCCTCCTCATTGCTCCCCTCCATTTGATCCTGGGTTACTCCTAACCCCTCCTCTAGCTCACCCACCGGCATTCGATCGCCTTGACCAGCCATGGCGCGATTTCAAAATTCGGGTTTTATAAAACAAAACAAATTTCGGCCGCTCCAAATTTTGACCAAATTTTTTCTAGATGTTTTTTTTAAAAAAATTTGGTTCGGGCCCCGAATCTCACTCCCAGACACCAATTGTTACAGATCGTGGATTAAGATGTTATTTACCGAGCGGTGGTATTGCCGCGACCTAACAGGATCCCTGACTCACCCGATTCACCCAGAACTTTGGCCGTATCGCACCACAGCTGCCCAATAGGGAAAAGACAAAGGCGACGAATGCAAAGAGGAAAACGAAGGCAAAGAAAGGTTTGGAAATACGACTGAATTTATTGACTATTTACACACAAGCAAAAAGGAGCAATCAAGTTTATTTACAACACATAAGACGCAGGTGACACAGTGCAAATACTAGCTTATCTACAGACTTAATTAAATACCCAGGGATAGAACAAACAAAACAAACTCACGTATACAAGAAGGGTGGAAAGGCAGGAGGTGGATGGCTGGAGGGAGAGGGAGGTCCAAGGGGGTCCCGCAGCACAACCAGCGCGTTTAGCAGCCGCCGTTCAGGCCAGGCCCCACGCTGCTGTTTTGGCTGCTGTGTACGTCGCGTGCTTTGCCAGGCCTTGTCCGACTCGTCTGGTCCAAACCCTCAACTCTTTCTTGGTTCACTCACTCCTCACCACCGACTCCTCACCGCAACCAACTGACCACCGACTCCACTGACTGACTCTTCACGACTCTCTCTTGACCACCAACTCCCTCTGGCAACCGACTCAGACCAACTCAGAGTGCATCTCCTTTTGGGAACGCCCCCGCCGTGGGTTATATAGGCCCCGCCCCTCAACCTTTGCGAACCTCCCCCAAACGTTCTCTCCCCGCCCTCTCAAGCCAAACCCCTTGTTCATGGTTGGTCGAGTGGGGCTGGATCACTCCTCCCCTCTCTGACGAGGTGGGGATCCGCCTTTCTTCTCCGACTCAAGCACATGGTCAATGGCGGTTATTGGAGGGGAGGTGATTGGGAATCGAGGGCCCAGCAATGACGAGAGGGGATGTAATATGGAAATGGAGGTTTTGGGGATGGGAAGGAAAGGGAGATTTTGGGGATGGGAAGGAAAGGGGATCTATTCTCTTTCACTGGTGCAATGGAGTATTTCAATTAATGGAAGACACAGCCTTACACTAATACACATAATAAGAATATAACTGTCAAAAAAGATATATCGTGTCCTGCATGTATGTTTTATGGACTAACTACGGGAACGCCCTTTGACCTTTATACAACCACAAACGGAGGGAGGAGGGGTGATATTTTACAACAACCTTTTACAACAACATTTTACCACAACAATAAAATTAAAAAAACGTTCTCATATCCACAACAATATATATATATATATATATATATATATATATATATATATATATATATATATATATATATATATATATATATATGACTCCATGGTAAGATCTCCAACCTTTAATTGAACAAACAATGACAACGTTTCGATTAACAACATGTGAAGCCACATGCCTCCGTTAATCTTCCTCAAGAGTGATAAAATCATCTCAACATCCCCTTATATGCAAAGTGGGCGGGGTATATGCAAAGTGGGGTGGGCAAAGCTGGACAGCCAATGAAACCGTATCACACCGCTCTCGTGCTTTGCCCACCCCACTTTGCATATACCCCGCCCACTTTGCATATAAGGGGATGTTGAGATGATTTTATCACTCTTGAGGAAGATTAACGGAGGCGTGTGGCTTCACATGTTGTTAATCGAAACGTTGTCATTGTTTGTTCAATTAAAGGTTGGAGATCTTACCATGGAGTCATTTGGATTTACTCCCAACCGCAAATATTTGCATATATATATATATATATATATATATATATATACAGTCATCCCTCGCTATATCGCGGTTCACTTTTCGCGGCTTCGGTACATCGCGGGTTTTTTTCGCTAGTATATGTAAAATTATATCGCGGATTTTTCGCTATATCGCGGGATTTTGCGGTATAAATGTATTTTTATATACTATTGTTTTAAATATTTTTGTGGTAAAATAAGCATTTTCTAGCCTAAAAAATTAAAAAATGTAAAAAAATAAGAAAAATACAGTATTTAAAACATATTACAAGAAATAAAATACTGTACATAGTGTACAGTAGAAGGGTAGACAAAGAGACAAAGAGTCGTGCGTATGGAAAACGCAGATGCGGCAGCTTCCACTTGCGCTAGTTACCCACGTAATGGGTAACTGTAATGCTCTTTCTGGCTGTGCAGTACATTCATCATCGTCATCACCTTCATCGTCATCAGTACTGCACAGCTAATTCATCATCATCTTCATCACGCAAGTTGTAGTATTGAAGAGCCGGGGCTCTTGCTTGATACGGACGAAATGACGGGCAAGACACAAACTCGTCCGAGAAGATATTTATTCTCAAAACCAACTCGCGAACACTGAAAAGCCCGTTTATCGGGCTGAATTATAAAGCACAACCAGAAACCGAAAGCCACGCCTCTCAAGCGTGGCGTGCTTGGTGGTCACGTGATCAACAGGTGTAGCTGATTATACCCGCACGCGCCGCACGCTTTGGCGGTCACGTGACCAGCCACTCTGGCGCCGGGGATCCCCGCCGGTGACGTCACCGGCTGGAGCAAGGAGATTCTAATGCTTGTCTTGCTTGGGGAACCCATGGGTCGCTACAGTATCTTCAATGGTGAGTACCCATTAGAATTTTATATGTTGTTAAAATTACGTATGTTTAAGAGTGTAAAAAGTGTTTA
>NC_136273.1:82707611-82722611 GCF_964187855.1 Myxine glutinosa
AGAGAAGATCTTGGAGGAACCTGTCTTATTTAAACCTCAGACATTTAGTTTGGTTTGCTCTTTGTTGTTGAAGTGTGCAGCATCACCATGCCTAGATCAAAAGAGCTCTCTGAGGCCTTCAGAAAGAAGGTTATAGATGCCTACGAGTCTGGGAAGGGATTTTAAAATATCTCCAAACAATTTGAAATCAAACATTCGACTGTCCGGAAGATCATCTACAAGTGGAGAATATTCCAAACAACTGCCAACTTATTCAGGCCAGGCCGCCCCAGCAAGATCAGCCCGAGAGCAGACCGCAAGATGCTGAAAGAAGTCTCTAAGAACCCCAGAATATCATCACGGGACCTACAGGTAGCTCTTGCCACTGTTGATGTCAAAGTGCACGAGTCTACCATCAGAAAGAGGCTGCACAAATTTGATCTACATGGGAGGTGTGCCAGGAGGAAACCTTTGCTGTCCAGAAAGAACATCAGGGCAAGACTAAAGTTTGCCAATGAACACCTCGGCAAAGACCAGCACTTCTGGAACAATGTGCTCTGGACAGATGAGTCAAAGGTAGAGCTATTTGGCCACAGTACCAGAAGACATGTTTGGCGAAAACCAAAGACAGCATTTGACCACAAGAACCTGATACCAACTGGAAAGCATGGTGGTGGAAATATTATGGTTTGGGGCAGCTTTGCTGCATCAGGGCCTGGGCAGCTCACCATCATAGAATCCACTATGAATTCTTCATTGTACCAGAGGGTGCTTGAGGATAATGTGAGGCCATCTGTCAGAAAGTTGAAGCTCAACCGAAGGTGGACCTTACAACATGACAAAGACCCGAAACATACCAGTAAATCCACCAAGGAATGGCTGAAAAGAAAGAAATGGAGGGTTCTGGAATGGCCAAGTCAAAGCCCGGATCTAAATCCCATCGAGAGGTTGTGGGGGAATTTGAAACGAGCTGTGCATGAAAGAAAACCATCAAACATCACATAGCTGAAATAATTCTGCATGGAGGAGTGGGCAAAAATTTCTCCCAGTCGATGTCAGAGACTGGTAGACAGTTAAAAGAAACGCCAACTTGAGGTTGTTTCTGCCAAAGGGGGCAATACCACCAATTAGAGCCAAGGGTGTACTTACTTTTTCCACATGCGAAATTTGCATTTATGTTTATTTTAATTATACAAATACAATGGACTACAAAATGTAAATGTTTCATGATATTTGTTATATATATATATATATATATATATGTATATATATATATATATATATGTATATATATATGTATATATATATATATATATGTATATATATATATATATATATATATATATATATACAGACTTGGCATTTAATATGGAATATTTTTTTTGTGGGGGTGAACTTACTTTTCAAGATGTCTTAGAACCAAAAGTTCATTGGAATTATGTTGAAATTATTCTAGATTTTGTTAATGTGACCTTCAAAAGAAACAAAAACCACATTTGACATTTCGAAACAAATAAATTGATCCTTGAAAGTGATGTAAACTGATATCGAACAAAATTCATGGACAGTACTGTGTTAAACTTCTGTACGTTTTCCAGAAGTATCTCTTTATTTTGCACATTAGCCAAAATTTTTTTTAACAAAAACAAAAGTTAAAGTACGACTGGGATTACAGACAGTAAAATTACAGTTCAGTACTTCATGTATAACCCCCACGAGCATTCAGGAGAGCACGTACACGTCGAGGCATGCTGTTCACGAGATTTGCCAAGGTTTGGACAGGAATCGCTTGCCATGCAGTGACAATAGCCTGCTGCAATTCACGCACAGAGGTAGGCTGCTGGTCCAAGTGGTCGATTTGACACGTTAATTCTGCCCACAAGTTCTCTATCGGATTCATATCCGGGGACATGGCAGGCCACTCCACATGCTCTCCACCACGGTCAGCAAGAAAGTGTTGGATCATGCGAGCACGATGAGGCCGTGCATTGTCATCTTGGAAGACAAAGTTTCCTCGAAAGGCTGCACGAGCAAATGGAAGCAATGTTTCTTCCAGAATGGCCCTGTACTTGAACTGGTTCAGGTTTCCATTCAGAACAACCAGGTCAGTTTTGCCCCCTGCATGAAAAGCAGCCCAAACGGTCACCCCACCACCTCCAGCTTGGACTCTTGGCACTATACAATCTTTGTTGTAGGCTTCATGCACTTGTCTGCACACTCGGACACGGCCATCTTAACGATAGACCAGAAATCTAGACTCGTCACTGAAGATCACGTGATTCCAGTGTCCTGGCTGCCATTGACGGTGCTCTCTGGCCCACTGCAATCGGCGCTGGCGGAGTTGTCTGGTCAGGCGTGGCTTTCTCAGGGGACACCTGGCACGATAGCCTGCTTGAACCAGTCGTTGGTTGACTAGCCTTCTGGATACAGGCACATTTGTCAGTTGCTGCCACTCAGCCCGAAGCCGATTAGCTGACTTGGTACGGCCATTGCAGACTAACCGGTGCAGCTGGCGATCATCCCTCCTTGTGGTTCTGCGGGGACGTCCTGGCCTCGGTATTGGAGTAGGGACACCCCTCTGAGCATTTCGTTTCAGGATCTTTGACACCTGACCTTGAATAATGCCATACTGCCGAGCAATAGCACGCTGTTTCATGCCGTAATTTCGTAAAGCCACCACTCCATGACAAACAGCATTGTCGAGTTGACGGACCATCTCCAGAGGAAACGGCAATAACTTTTGGAGACGTGCAGCAGTTGTTTTCCACTAATACAGAACGCAACAACCCTTGTGTACCCGACTATGAAGGCAATCATCAAATGCACGTGTCCGAACATTTTGCCACGCCACCTGTGATATAATCCTGTTTTTGACTTCTTGCTGCGACAGACAATCAGTGACATGGTTCTTTTAACAAATAAATCACCAAACTGTAAAAGAAACTCACCAGATTGATATACTGAGTTAAGAAAGTAAACCCAAGTCAAGAAAAAAAATATATTCCATATTAAATGCCAAGTCTGTATGTATATATATATATATATATATATATATATATATGTATATATATATATATATATATATGTATATATATATATATATATATATATATATGTATATATATATATATATATATATATATATATATATATATATATATATATATATATATATATATATATATATATATATGTATATATATATATGTATATATATATATATATATATATATATATATATATATATATATATATATATATATATATATATATATATATATATATATATGTATATATATATATGTATATATATATATGTATATATATATATATGTATATATATATATGTATATATATATATGTATATATATATATATATGTATATATATATATATATGTATATATATATATATATGTATATATATATATATATGTATATATATATATATATGTATATATATATATATATGTATATATATATATATATGTATATATATATATATATGTATATATATATATATATATGTATATATATATATATATGTATATATATATATATATATATATATATATATATATGTATATATATATATATGTATATATATATATGTATATATATATATGTATATATATATATGTATATATATATATATGTATATATATATATATATGTATATATATATATATATGTATATATATATATATATGTATATATATATATATATGTATATATATATATATATGTATATATATATATATATGTATATATATATATATATGTATATATATATATATATGTATATATATATATATATGTATATATATATGTATATATATATGTATATATATATATATGTATATATATATGTATATATATATATATGTATATATATATGTATATATATATGTATATATATATATATGTATATATATATGTATATATATATGTATATATATATATATGTATATATATATGTATATATATATGTATATATATATGTATATGTATATATATATGTATATATATATGTATATGTATATATATATGTATATATATATGTATATATATATGTATATATATATGTATATATATATGTATATATATATGTATATATATATATGTATATATATATGTATATATATATGTATATATATATGTATATATATATGTATATGTATATGTTTATGTATATATATATGTATATATATATGTATATATATATATGTATATATATATGTATATATATATGTATAATGTTGCGAATATGGAATTTGGCCTCCATATCCGCTTGTAAATATTCCCCTATTTTCTCCAATACTCCCCAACTTTCCCCAATCCCCCATTCCCTAGTCCCATTGCATGTAAATAACAATCAGTAGAGCCGACCTTCCCCTTATTCCCCCATTAAATGTCGTGCCCAGGTCCACCGCACCACACGTAGACAACTTTCGGACATCTTCCTAGTTATTCTTATTCTATGTCAGTTAAGGCCTCGTTTCCATTAATTATGACTCTTCGTTGCACCAGAATGTGATTATATGGCATCAGTAGTGAGTTTAGGACCTTTCCCATACCTCCTCCCATCTTCTTCCCCAAACAACAACAATAACAACAACTACAACAACAATTACAACAACAACAGAGGAGATGGCGGCGGAGCGGGGGAGGATGCGTCCTCACACCGGCTCGATTAGCTCCAGACCATGCGCTCCACGGGGTTACCCCGAAGGGGCTGGCTGTCAGCTCCTCGTCAGGGGCGGAGCCAGTAACCCCCCCGCACGCACCCAATGAGAAGCAGCGGACCGATTCCATCTGGGCGGAGCTAACGAGCCGAGGGCGTGTCACTCCCCGCCGGATATACGCAGCCGCTTGCCGGACGTGACGTCAGATGCGCCTCAGCTTGGAGAGAGAAGCCACCGCCACCCCCAGCGCGACGATACCTCCCCGCATCTTTGGACCGAACTGGACCGTACGTGATCCTGCCCTGAGCCCAGGTGCACCTGGAGCGATCGCTACCCGCTTTCGTTGCAATCAAACCCCCGTGTGAGTGAGCCTTGTCCCGTTTATTTGTCGTCTGTTGGGGTTAATATAAGCGTGTTTAAGTGCCCACCTTCCTATGTTTCCCTCTTGTCCCTGTAATCTAAACCTTCCGCATTATTGTAATAACAACCTTTGAGAACCGTATCCCTGGTGTCGTGTCGTATTAATTCCAGCCGTGTGTCTTCTTTTTCCTTCATTGGTCTAGCATAGCGCTATTAGTCAACGTTCGGGCACAATCGGGTAACTTGTGCAGACGTGGTCATACCATAAAACCGCTCGGGAAATAACATCCAAGCCACGTCTGTAACAATTGGTGTCGAGGAGTGGAATTCGAACCCGGGACTAAATTAGTTAGGCCCAAATTTTGGGAGGGAAAATCGATTCGGAGCGCGTTTCCCGCGCGAAATTATAACGGCGAAATTTCAATTTGTTTTACGAAAATAAAAAATAAAAACCGAATTTTGAAAGTCGCGCTATGGCGGATCAAGACAGCTGGGGTCCGGTAAAGGAGAGTGAGGTAGGGTCGATCCAGGACCAAAATGAGGGACAGGAGGAGAGCGAAGCAGTGAGGGCGGCAGGTTCGCAAAATAGCGCCGTCACGCACGAAGAAGCGGGCGCGCAAAATGGCGCCTCGCTGGTCACCGTGCCCGCGACCGAAGTAGCGCCGCTGGGAAGATTGGAACTTTTTTTTATACAAATGACGGCCCTTATGGAAAAGAATAGTGAGCGATTGGAAAACCAAATGGGGGTAATGGGAAACCAAATGGGGGTAATGAGGGACGAAGCGAGGGGTACCAGTGAGAAGTTAGACAATAATTTTGAGGAGTTAGACAAGAAAATTGAGAAGTTAGACAATAATTTTGAGGAGTTAGACAAGAAAATTGGGAAGTTAGACAATAATTTTGAGGAGTTAGACAACGGGATAAAAGAAGTAAAGAATGGGTTAACGGGGGTAGAAAACAGAATGGCCGCTCAAGAGAATCAGATAGAGGGAGTGAAACATGGGTTAACGGGGGTAGAAAACAGAATGGCCGCTCAAGAGAATCAAATGGAAGGGATGCAAAAAGGGTTAGAGGGGTTAGAAAACAGTATGGAAGGCAAATTGAGGGACATGAGGGACCAAGCGGAAAGGGAAGTTAACCAAATGGGGCAGCAGATAGAGGGGGTCAGAATGGGGGTAGAAACCAAACTGGATGCTCACAGGGAGGAAATGGAGCAGATGAGGGTGGCATCTGGGCAGGAGATGCAAGTGATGGGAGAGGAGATCAGAAGAGGAGTGAGTGAGGAGGTCGGAGGAGTGCGCGAGGAGGTGAGGCACTGTAAGGAGCGCATGGAGAAAGAGGTGAGAAAGGGGACTGTAAAATTGCAAGGTGGTATAGAGGAGTTGACGCTGGGAGTAGAACAACTGACAGTGGGACAAAAGGAGTTGGGGGACCAGGTAAAGAAGAACACAGCGGTAATAGAGGGTTTAAAATCGACACAGAAGGAGATGAAAAAGGACGTAGGGGTAATTAAAAAAGAGTGCCAGACGGTACATGAGGACCTGACGAGGAAAATGGACAAGGTGGTAGAGGTAATGGAGGTTAAAGAGCGGGAGGTGCGGGAGCACATAGAAAAAAATAAAGTGGAGTTAGAGGAAGAACTTAAAGGGGCGCACGAAGAGATGAAGGAGATGAAGCAAAAATTAGAAGAAGTGGAAGAAGGGGTGAGCGAAATTAAGAAGCGACGGAGAGAGGATAAGAAAGAGATAAAGGAGGAAGTAAAAGAATTGGTCCAAAGTCTGTGTTCGGATCGTGATGATGTGCTCATTAACCGGATGAGGGATTCGCAGGTGATGGAGGAGAAGCGAAGAGAAAGAGGACCCGGTGTAAGTGGTGACCAATATGGTCGTGCGTATGATGCGCCAGGTGATTTAATAAGCTTGGGGGTCGAGATAGACCCGGATGTTCGTGAGAGGCCAAGAGTGAGGTGTATGGCTGGTCCGGAGGGTATGGAACGAGAGGTGCGAGGTGTGGGTGAGCAAGGTTGTGGTGGTATGGAATGGGTAGCGGGTTGCGGAGGTGTGACCCATGCATCGACACCAACAGGGGTAGTTGTTGGAGGGACCGGGGAGGCACGAGAGCCCCTTGGGGGTAATGTACTGTGGGGGCCCGGCCGGTTCGGCCCCGCGCTGACCCCGCAAGGGGCGACGCACGGGGTCCGGCCGGCGGGCAACGACTCGCATACGAGGTGGTCCCACAAGGTCCCACTCGCGCCGTATGACGGCAAGAGTGATCTACGCGCGTACCTGGCGCAGTTCGACTGTGTGTGTAAGGGTAACGGTTGGGGTGAGGACGAAGGTGGAGTACACCTGGTGGCCGCATTGCGCGGCGCGGCGGCGGAGGTGCTGACGGCATTACCAGCGGGTGCTCTCACCCTGCCAGCCCTCCGCGACGCCCTAATTAATCGATTTGGAATAGAACAGCAGAGCGAGCTTGTTAAAGCTCAGCTCACGCTGCGAAAGCGCAAGCCCCAGGAAGCCATCGGGGAACTTGCCCACGACATTCGCCGCGCAGTGGGGATCGCACATGCTAGCATGGCAGCGGATTCCCGGGAAAGCCTGGCGCTGGACCATTTTATCCAGGCCCTCCCGGATATTGAGCTCCGGCAACAGCTCGCCATGTGGCGCCCGCAGACTCTGAGCCAGGCGGCTGACGCTGCGGCCCGTTGGGAAGCAGCGAGGCCCCTGGCCCGGGGGGGCGAGCGTCTCGCAATGGCGGTCCGCCAGATGGGACCCCCGATGGAGGGCGGACCCCTTAGGGGGCCCGCCCCCGACGTGGGTCCTGACCTGGCGGGCATGGTCCGGAGGCTGGTGGACCAGCGCCTGGCAGGACCTGGACCATGGCAGGCGGCCCCGGAGGTGGCCCGCGGTGGACCACGAGCGGGTAATCCAATTCGGACCTACAGGGGGGGGAATTTGGAATTCCGGAGGCAAGCACCTTACCAGGTGAGGTGCTATACCTGCAACCGCCTGGGTCACCTGGCGCGGCACTGTCGAAACGCGCGCCGGGATGATCCCCGGCAGTTGAGGTCCTCAACTCCGCCCAGGGGGGAGCGGGTTAGCCGACCCCAGACACCCCCCCGCCAGACCCCGGGAAACTAGAAGGTGTCGGGCACGTAGGGCGGTGTTCGGCAGCAGAGGATGGAGGAGAGCCCTCATTGACGCGACAGGTCATTTATTGTGGCCAAATTGGAACCGGTAGCCTGACAATTAGATGCAAAATTGCCGGCGTGGGGGTAGACGCCGTAGTGGACACAGGAGCTAGCGCCACGATCATCAGCCCTGTGGTCCTTGATTCGAGTACAGGTGGCTGGGATAAGATCCAGCGCCTGCAAAATTATAGTTTGCAGCTTGCTACCGGGGTAACGGCCCCGATCATAGGGCGTGGTTCTGTGACCCTCAAGTTAGGGTCGGTAAGGAGGGAGATAGATGTTTGGGTGGCGGAGGTGTGCGACCCATGTTTAATAGGGTTGGACCTGTTGACTGCCAGCGGTTGTAAAATCGACTTGTGCCGGGGGATCCTGCAGGTGGGAGTAGAAGAGCTGCCGTTAGGGGGAGTGAGCACGGCCGAGAGAGCGGAGCTGGAGGCTTCCGAGGCCGTGACCATCCCCCCAAGGGCCGAGGCGATAGTGCCGGCCCGATGGGCAGCTCGCCCAACATGGCAGGAGTCCTGCGGCCTGGTCGAACCGGTGGCAGCGCAGTCCATACCGGGTTTAATCGTGGGCCGCACCCTTGTAAAAACGAACGGACCGGTAGTGGCCGTCCGAGTAATAAATATGAGTACAGAACCACGCACTATAGTAAGGGGCACGAGGGTAGCTGGCTGCACCCCCGTTGAGGAAGTCGCGACAGTGAGGGGCGAGAACGTCCAGCCGAGCCGACCCCGGGGGGAGCCTTCAATGACAAGTAGGAATTGGCCCGATCCCATTTGCGAGATGGTAAATCGTAGCAGCGTAGAGTTGAGAGGTACCCAGAGGGAGGCCTTACACAAACTGGTTGGGTCCCATTTGGACCTCTTCTCCTTGTCCACCGAGGATATTGGACGTACGGGCCTGGTGAAACATCAGATCCACACCGGTGAGGCCCGGCCTATTCGTCAGGCCGCCCGACGGCTCCCTTGGAGCAAGAGGGCGGAAGCTGACGAGCAGGTTGCAAAAATGCTCGACGCAGGTGTGATCGAGCCCTCGGGAAGTCCTTGGATGTCACCTGTTGTGCTGGTCAAAAAGAAGGATGGGACCACGCGGTTCTGCGTGGACTATCGCCAGCTAAACAACGTGACACTCAAGGACTCATATCCCCTGCCAAGGATTGATGACACCCTCGATGCCGTTGCGGGCTCAAATTGGTTCACAACTTTGGACCTCAAGAGTGGGTATTGGCAGGTGGAGATGGATAGGGCAGGGAAGGAGAAAACGGCATTTTCCACAGGTAAGGGACTGTATCAGTTTACTGTGATGCCGTTTGGTTTGTGTAACGCCCCCGCCACCTTTGAGAGATTGATGGAGCATGTACTAGGCGGCATGCCATGGCAATCATGCCTGGTGTACCTGGATGACGTCCTGGTACATGCCCAAACGTTCCCCCAGGCACTAGCTAATTTGGACCAGGTGTTCGGGTGCCTCAGACAGGCAGGGTTGAAGCTGAACCCAAGTAAGTGCACTTTGTTTGCAAGAGAGGTGGCCTATCTAGGTCACGTGATTGGCCGCGAGGGGGTAAAAACAGACCCAGACAAAATTAAAGCGGTAGAGGAGTGGCCCGCACCACGTACCATCAAAGAGGTGCGGGGATTTTTGGGACTCTGCTCCTACTACCGGCGCTTTGTGGCGAAATTTGCGGAGTTGGCCCGTCCCCTCCACCGGCTTACGGAGAAGGGGACGCGATTTAATTGGACACGGGAGTGCCACGAGGCCTTCCAAAAATTGAAGGGGTGTCTAACATCCGCACCCCTTCTAGCTTACCCCACTAGTGACGGGACATTTACCCTGGACACGGATGCGAGCCAGGAAGGATTGGGCGCAGTTTTGTCTCAGACACAGGAGGGCGTGGAGAGAGTGATTGGTTATTATAGTCGGGCCTTAAGTAGGCCCGAGAGAAATTATTGCGTCACTCGCAAAGAGTTATTGGCTATGCTGGCTGCCATGAACCATTTCCACCCGTACTTGTACGGGCGGAAATTTTTGGTTAGAACTGACCATTCCTCCCTGCAATGGCTCCTTCGGTTCAAGGAACCGGAGGGCCAAATTGCAAGGTGGTTGGAAAAGTTGCAGCAGTACGATTTTGATGTGGCCCATAGGGCCGGGAAGGCCCATGGTAATGCGGACGCACTCTCTCGGCGTCCTTGTCTGGGGGAAAACTGTAAATTTTGTGCGAGACACGAGGAGAGGGAGCAATTGGGCGATTCCGCCCCGATTCTCGTCGTCCGGGCAACCCGGGTGAGAGGGCCAATTTTGCCACTAACCGCGGACGAGGAATTTGGAGAGTTGGCTTGGAGCACGGCCCAGCAGGAGGATCCTGTTCTGGGGCCGGTGTTCCAATGGGTCAAATTGGGGCAAAGACCAAAGGGGGAAGAGGTCACCCCCCTCGGGGCACAAACAAAGGCATATTGGGCTCAGTGGCAGACCCTGGAATTGAAAGGCAACATCTTGTATCGCAAGTGGGTGGAGGTTCCCTCTGATCGAACTTCCTGGCTGGTGATAGTCCCTGACAAATTCAAGAACGTCATATTGCAACAGGTGCATGGTACCCGCTCCGGCGGCCATTTGGGCAGGACAAAGACAATATCTCGGGTCCGCCGGAGGTTCTATTGGGTGAATATGGGGCGCGACATACAGGACTGGTGTCGGAGATGCGACGCCTGTTCTGCCAAAAAGGGACCAGCACGGAGGATGAGGGCCCCCCTTCAATTACATCAGGTGGGGGCCCCCCTTGAGCGGGTGGCTATGGATATTCTAGGACCGCTGCCCCGCACCCGCCAAGGTAATAAGTATATCCTCGTTGTAATGGACTATTTCACCAAGTGGCCGGAGGCCTACGCCCTCCCCAACCAAGAAGCAGGGGTGGTAGCGCAGGCCTTCGTGGAAGGATTTGTGTGCCGGCATGGGATTCCACAGGAGTTGCACACCGACCAGGGACGAAATTTTGAGAGCAAATTGCTAAAAGATGTGTGCAGTCTCCTGTCAATTCGGAAAACCAGAACAACGCCTTTAAGACCTCAATCTGACGGGATGGTGGAAAGATTCAATCGAACTCTAATCCAACAACTGGCACTGTTCACCACCACCCGTCAGGATGACTGGGACGAACATCTCCCTTATTTGCTCATGGCCTACCGAACCAGCCAGCACGGGGCCACCGCATGCAGTCCAGCGTTGCTTATGTATGGGCGGGAGTTACGGGCTCCCGCCGACTTGCTATGCGGTCCCGTGCCAGACACAGTGGTTAACCCGCCGAGGGAGGGGTACGCACGTCACCTAGAGGAAGGCATGGAGCTAGTCCATGCCTTCGCCCGCCGCCAACTCCATCTGGCGGGGGAAAAGATGAAGCGCAGGTACGACGACCGGAGCCAGGGGAGTCAATACGCTCCGGGGATGAAGATTTGGTTCTTTAATCCCCGGAGGCGGAAGGGAAGGTGCCCAAAACTCACCTCCCCCTGGCAAGGCCCAGGAGTCGTCCTGTCGCAAATCTGTGACGTGGTCTTTAAGATCAAAATGGGGCCACGAGCCCTCCCTCGGATCGTCCACGCCGACCGGATAAGACCTTACACCGGCGAGCAGGCGCCCCCGTGGATTGCCTCGGCTTTAGATGCCGAGGCGGGACCCAGTACCTCTGAATAAGGGGGGGGCTTATTAGTGCCAGAGGACTGGGGGATTGAGGAGCGATAGGCCCGGTGGGAGAGGGTGGCATCCCTGCCACCCTTCCCATGGTGGGGCAAAGGAGCAATAGATTATGGGGTGTATGGCAGTGAAAACTAGCCCGGGTGGGTTAGGATATTGTGTGTAGGGATCTAGAGAAGATGACCTGAGGTGACGTTAAGTTTAGTTAGTGACTGATACCTGTAGTGGGGACGCAGGTAGATTAGTATGGATGATAATGACGAGGGAGCGCAATAGTTTAAAGGGACGACTGGGAAGCGCAAGTTTCAGAAGGGAGTAGTTAGCTGAGATGATGCCGTGTGTGTGTGAGGATGGAACAGGTGTGATTGCACAGGTGTGCAATTGGACAGGTGTGTGGAGCAGTGTATGAGTAGTGAGTGTGTGGATCAGCGCGAATGCGCTTGGGGAGAGAAGGGTGCAGGTGGCACCAAGTGTGAGAGCACAGGTGTGCAAGTACAGGTGTGTGGAGAGAGTTGGAGTAAGTGGTACGGAGTGGTGTGCATGGTGCGAAGGTGTGGATGGGGGAAGAGTGGACCCCTTTCACGAATACCCGGGGCGGGTAGTGTAAGTGTTAGGTAGAGGGTATAGGTAAGTTGTGGTTGGATATTGGCATTTGTGGTGCGGTTGCAGAATGGTGTTGTGAATGGGTGCATTAGTGTTGTGGAAATGGCTGGGCGTGAAGCCTGTTAGTGTGTGTAGTTGGTTGGGCACTCCACCACTGTGAGGATGTCGGCCAGGTGAGGCCGCAGGTGGGCTCTGGGAGCCGGTAGTTGTGAGTGGGTGCCTGAGGATCCCGGGTGTGGATCGGGCAGCCCAGTGCCAGAGAGGGCACGGAGTGGGGAGAGCGCCAGAGGGCCTTCCCCAGGTAGATAGGTTAGGGTAAGGAGCAGGTAAGCTCGGAGGCAACTGCAGTGGTGGAGGGGTGCAGGTGGGTAGACCCACTGGGAGAGGTACACGCCACAGCCCAGAAATTGTACGAGGGCACCGGGAGATGAATCGGGGGAGTGAGACCCCAAATTGAAGAGCACCACAGTTTGGCCAATGGGAATTGGTTTTTAGAACCCATAGTGTAAGAGGGCCAATGGTTTGGCCGGAGAAAGACCCCGGGTAGTGTAAAGTTGTTAAAGTCATTTAGGAAATAGTTAGGATTGATGAACCTGTCGCACCATACGCAGCCACTTACCTGTGGTGATGATGATGACTCCACACCTGTGTTTTCTTTGTTCTGTGTGCAGGAAATGAGATTGCTGTGGATTTGTGAGACGCATCACGACGTGGATGAGACATTGGGGTGATTCCATCTCTCCCTCCTTAGGAGGGACTGATGATGAATTGGTGATGGCAAATTTTGATGTGCAGTTGGAGATGGCAAATTTTGATGAGAGTTGAAAATGGCAAATTTGATTGGTTAGGAGGGAGAGAAGACGAATTTGGTTTATGGGAGGAACGGGGAAGACAGTAGGGATGTTTGTCGATTTGTAAAGTAGATGTTTATGGGTAGTGTTGTGTTTTGTGGATGCAGTAAGGGGTAAGGGAGGGGCCATGTAGGTTACCTGGTGGGGGGGGGGCGTACGATAGGAACGTACCTGTCTCACCTGGTTCCCATGTGCCCCCAGGGTGCATCACCTTACATTGCGTGCACTTTTGCGCCCTTACCACCTTACTCACTTGTCTGCTTCTTTTGTCTCCCACCTCCGAGGATCTGGCTTTGGGGTAGAGAGAGAGGAGAGAGAGGTGCTGGCTGCGCAGTTGTGGGCCTGCACTTTCGCTGTTTGCTGCCGGGATCGATACACCATATGGACCGCAATGTTTGTGGCCACCCACAATGGACCGCAGTTCGTTTGCGGCCAAGCACCACCCGTTGATGGACCTATGGGTCAACGTGGCACCTATGCCATACAGGTGAACCACTAATAGTTAACACCACTGAAGGCCACACGAAGAGCAAGAGACACCTGCAGGGTTAGGGGTTGTCGCATTTATTTTTAATCATTGAACAATGGTGACTGCACCGATTGGTGGTGGGGTGGTGCTTTTGATGCTGGGATGGGGTGCTCTGCACGTTATTAAAGGCCGTCGGCCACAGAGCACTCGTGGGTTGGTGTATCGATGTTGGCAAGCGCGCTCTCTCTATGCATAACATCTGCATGTGTTCCTCCAAAAACAGGTCCTGGATCGTAGTGTAGATATCAGCGTAGTCTTGTAAATAATGCTCCCTACCGGCTGTATGTTTAGTTTGAGGATTCTTTCCGGATTCGGTTATCCTGTGGGTGTGTTTCTGTGAGGAGAAGGGTGCAACGTCGCAGGGGGACATATTTACTCATTTGTGAATATCTGTAAAACTGTCGCACTCAGGGTAGAGTTAATAGTAGAGGGAACTACATTGCGTGCCACACTAAAGTAGGTAAAAATTTATCGGGTCGGGACACCCCGAGGGTAGAGAAGGGTGCAATGTTGCGAATATGGAATTTGGCCTCCATATCCGCTTGTAAATATTCCCCTATTTTCTCCAATACTCCCCAACTTTCCCCAATCCCCCATTCCCTAGTCCCATTGCATGTAAATAACAATCAGTAGAGCCGACCTTCCCCTTATTCCCCCATTAAATGTCGTGCCCAGGTCCACCGCACCACACGTAGACAACTTTCGGACATCTTCCTAGTTATTCTTATTCTATGTCAGTTAAGGCCTCGTTTCCATTAATTATGACTCTTCGTTGCACCAGAATGTGATTATATGGCATCAGTAGTGAGTTTAGGACCTTTCCCATACCTCCTCCCATCTTCTTCCCCAAACAACAACAATAACAACAACTACAACAACAATTACAACAACAACAGAGGAGATGGCGGCGGAGCGGGGGAGGATGCGTCCTCACACCGGCTCGATTAGCTCCAGACCATGCGCTCCACGGGGTTACCCCGAAGGGGCTGGCTGTCAGCTCCTCGTCAGGGGCGGAGCCAGTAACCCCCCCGCACGCACCCAATGAGAAGCAGCGGACCGATTCCATCTGGGCGGAGCTAACGAGCCGAGGGCGTGTCACTCCCCGCCGGATATACGCAGCCGCT